>NC_062525.1:10267922-10342922 GCF_022655615.1 Tachysurus fulvidraco | reverse complement strand
AAGGACAATAATTGAAATAAATGCTCCAGGGCACAACAGCGTCTCCTGATATGAAATGCATTATTTTAGGTGACCACCACACCAGCTCAAAAAGAAACGAAAAATAGGTGGAAACTGCATTCCTGTGATAGAAGAGGCCTTAGGGTTACATCTGAAAAGAGGTTCTTTTGTGATTTCACAGCCATTTCACTCATGCTATATCCATGCTGAACTTAAGCAAAATCTAGGAATTGTAAGAGTGAGCACTTTCCTTTCATGCTTTCGTTCATTCAGCCTTCAGTAATCTCCTGTAGCCTCCAGTGTAGAATCTTATTTGGTGTGTGTGTATGGAGATGTGTGTATGTGTGTGAGCTGGAGATGCAGCCAGTATTGCTGACTCTCTTCAGGGAAAATGACATAGTGTACGCTCGACCAGTGGCTATGTAGTTGTCAGATGATGTCAAGAATTCATAGAATTATTATGATCAGGTTTTATCAAAACTTATCAGTTTAATTTTTTTATGCAAAAGTGTCAGAAAGCCTTTCAATTCTAAAAATAGAAATGGAGCCCCAAAATGAGAGAGAATGAACAAGGCAGAAAGTCCACATTTACCATTTTCACATCTGGTTCTTTGGAAAGCTTTTCTCCTTCATTGATCCTTAAAAACAACAACAACAAGAAAATCTGGCGAATAACTGTAATAACTTTCAAGGTGGCAAAAGCTTTCCTTTGGTCCTTTTAAGCCATGTGTAAGCTAGTTGGAATTTGTGATATATTGAGCTTAACATAAAATATAAAAATGTCACTATTTGCTCAAAAGAAAGCTTCAAATGCCCATAAGGTCTCACCATAACAGTTGTTGACATGCTACTGACTGTTTATAAAATGATATAAATGCATCAATTTCATTTTTTCCAGAACATGTACATCAAGCATTGCGTTAGTTCTGGCAGGCCACATCATCAAGCGTGCATCAGCTGTTAATCAGCTTAGGTTACGACATCCGTATTACCCAACCATTTAAATTCCCATTCATAGAGCCGTTCTGGCACTTCGCTGCTGCCGCGATCTAAACTCGGCGGCTATTCAGAGTTCAAACCGCAAGCTGTCTCCCTTCGTGTTCGGATACCCGAGCCGAAAGGAACGTTTGAATATGCTTTAAACTTACTGTTAGTCGATACGGCGCGTGTGTTCGCTTTTAATGGCGCGTTCGTTGAACCGGAAGCAAGCTTAGGGTTGGCGTGTTGTCCAGTCCTTTACGCCTCGCTTGCTACGCTACGTTACGCAGGCTAGGCTACGTCTTTTCACGCTACGTTATGCTAGGCCACGCTATGTCATGCTAGGCTAGTGTATGCCTCGCGTGTTAAGCTACGTCATGCCATGCATGCTTCGCCATGTTAAGCTATGTTTTGCATGCATGTCACGACGGGCATGCCATGCAATGCTTGCTTTGCTATGTTATATTTTGCTAGGTAATGCTATGCCTCGCTATGCTAGGTTATGCCATGCTACGCCATGCCCCATCATGTTACGCCAGGTTAAGTCATGCCTTGCTAGGCCATGTTATGTCACGCTCGGTCATGCTGCACCTTGCTAGGCTAGGCTACGCTACGTCATGTTAGGCTATGTTATGCAGGTTACGTCATTCCTCTCCCCAATTCTGTTTTATGCTTCGGTTGATATGCTACCCAGCTCATTAAAACAGTCGAAAAGCGGCATGGATGGGCAAAGCCGACATTGCAGAAGGAGCTTCAGGAGACAGAGCAGAGAACACAAACCCACCACCATCGACAGACCTCTGCAGAGCAAGTGAGCAGCTTTAAGTTCTCGTGTTAACGTCAGTGAGGATCTCACCTGGACCTACACACTAACGCAGGGAAGATAGAAACAAGCCCCAGCATCCCCAGAACATTTTACACCTGCACAATAAAGAGCATCCTGATGGGCTGCACCACTGTCTGGTTCGGAAACAGCACACTGGCAACCATAAAGTTCTGGAAGGGTTGCGCGTACCGCCAGCCACATCGTCGGAGGTGAGCTTCCCTCCCTCCAGGACATTTGCACCAGGCGGCATATAAGGAAAGCCCGGAGGATCATCATGACTCCACACACCCGTCCCTCTCTCTACTCCCTCAGGAAGACGTCTCCGCAGCATCCAATCCCGCACTAGCCAACCGAGGGATAGCTTTTCAACTTACTACAGCTCGCTGCAAACATGCTCGCTGCAAATATGCCGCCATCAGCTCAGCTCAGGGGAAGCTTCCCCTGCTGCACTAGCTGAGTGGATATACTACATGCTCCTTGCAAATAGGCCGCCATCCGCTCAGCTCAGGGGAAGCTTCCCCTGCTGCACTAGCTGAGTGGATATACTACATGCTCGTTGCAAATATGCACCATCCGCTCAGCTCAGTCGAAGCTTCCCCTGCTGCACTATAGCTGAGTGGATATACTACATGCTTGTTGCAAATATGCACCATCCGCTCAGCTCAAGGGAAGCTTCCCCTGCTGCACTAGCTGAGTGGATATACTACATGCTCGTTGCTAGCTTAGCGTATGCACAACATGCCATCGCTATATTACTGCCACAGGGCATATCCTGCTCCCTCCGTTACGCTGCACACTCGGCCTCAACTTCTGCAGCTGCAAGCTCGTGCAAATATGCCGCCATCTGCTCAGCCCAGGGCGATGCTTCCCCTGATTGTCGATTTGACCCGGACGTACTAGCCTTTAAAAGTATGTTCGAATACCAATCCCCATGAGCAACTAGAGTCCTCTACAGGGTGTATGCTTACCCTACCTGTTCCCACTATAGCCTAGCATATATACTACATGCTCATTGTTTCATAGCTGCCGCAGGGGCGTATCATGCTTCCCCCTCTACGACTCACACTCGGCTCTACAGACTACAGCAACATGCTTGTCGCAATATGCTGCTTCGCTCAGCCCAGGATGACCTTCCCCTTATCATTGTTTAGGTGGAAGTACTGGCTTCATACTGCAACATCTTTTACTTCCCTCAGGATGTCGAAACCAAGCTTCATGAGAAACCAGAGTTCCACAGGATGCGTGCTCCCCTACCCATTTTATTATTAGTGGATATCCAACATGCTCGTTCATAGCGCTGCGCAGGGGTGCATCACACCCCCCTTTGCTCCACACTTCGCTTTAATTGACTCAGCAACGTGCTCTTTGCATTATGCCGTTATTCGCTCAATCAGGACGACGCTCCTCCGATTTTTGATCAGTTCCGGATGACCAGCTTCACACTGCTACAGTTATGTTGGGGGGTTTTCCCCTTGGCACATGGTTTTGTTTTGGGGGTCTATTCTATTTTCTAGTCGCTGCTCTCCCCGATCTGTCCATGCATGCGCATGGACGGGCACGTGGATTCTTGCCCAGAACAGAACCATACCGCCAACACTAACTGTATGCATATCATCTAATTCCCTTGTGACAAAGTGGTCCTGAAAGAAATCAAGCATCACGTTAGTTCTGGCAGGCCACGTCGTCAAGCGAGCATCAGCTGTTAATCAGCTGTCCACGACGTGCACCAATCCAGTTACGACATCCGTATTACCCGACCATTTAAATTTCCATTCATAGAACCGTTCAGCGCTTCACTGCTGCCGCGATCTAAACTCCCTCCTCCAACCCCGACTCCACCATGCCGGAACCCGTGTCCGCTGTACCAGTTGTCTTAAATCTCCACATTTTTTTCTCTCTCTCTCTCCCTCTCTCTCTAATTATTTGATTATCTATCTATCCATTCATTTATTACTTTCCAAAAACGTGTAAGTGAGCTTATCAATACTATGCATGCTAGTGGTTAGGGGGGGGTCTATTCTATTTTCTAGTTGCTGCTCTCCCCGCTCTGTCCATGCATGCGCATGGACGGGCACATGGATTCTTGCCCAGAACAGAACCATACCGCCAACACTAACTGTATGCATATCATCTAATTCCCTTGTGACAAAGTGGTCCTGACAGAACTGTTTTTATGGCACATGTAATGATGCTAATACTAAAATTGTCAGGACTTTTGCTTGGACATTCTCTACCGGAACAACAGGGGGCATTCTGGCTGTGTGTTTTGTGTTACGTGTCTTGTTATGCTCACCTAGTTGTAATTGTACTTATTATTGTGTGTATTTAATGAGTTCTCGTCTTTTGTGTTTCAGTTCTTGTTTCTAGCGATCGTGTATTTATTTTGCCTGACTGTTCTTTATGTTAATAAATCTTTTTTTATTTATCATCACTGCATTTGGGTCTGCTTTTATGCCTGCCAATCCCGAGGGGAAAAAATCTACTTAGTATTCAGCACCAAGTATTGAGCATGAACCATACAATATACTGTAGCTTTAATTGTGTCTGTTAATGCTGTGCAGAAGGTACCATAAAGTGCTCGCTTGGTTTACACACAAAGTATAGATCCTGGTAAGTGAGAGAAAATGAAGTACATGTCTGTAGTGCTCAGCATTCTGTCTTCTCATAAGATTCTCTGCATGCTCAATTCACTACACCACACTTCTGAATACCTTTGTATGTGTGCAATCCCTGCCACTTTGCACTCGTTTTAATGACCACGCACACTTATGTCGCTCTGTGAGCTCAGGCTCTCTAAACAACAGTATGTATACATCTGAATGAAGAGGTTTTATCAAGTCACCTCAAGTCAAGTCAAGAAGCTTTTATTGTCATTTCAACCATATATACAGTACGTAGCTGTTGCAGTACACAGTGAAATGAGACAACGTTTCACCAGGATTGTGGTGGTACATAAAACCAAGACAGGGCTGGGACTTAGTAGGTAGTCCTAGACACATAAAGTGCAACCTGGTGCAAAAAGTGAAGGACAAGACCGTGCAGACAAAAAGATACAAGACAATACAGAAAGTGCAAAAAAAAAGACAATAAACAGTGAACAACAGAAACAGCGCCGACCGACCAGTGTAAATACTGTATGTGAATATTGAATGTTCAAACAATATTTCCATACACCTGTATGGTAAAAAGATGCTGTAATTATTCTAGATATTTTCACAAATGTCTGCCACTGTGTACAGTTTTTCAAAGACATTTGAGGTCATAAATCATATCATGACCCACTGTATGGTTTTAGACACTGGACATATTGTATGTAGATACCATGAGTTACATAAAAAGTTCCACTAGTTGATACCCTACTGAGGCACAAAGAGGCAGGAAGATTCTGCCTAAATCGGCCAATCCAATTCATAAACCTGCAACACTTACCAGGAGCAGGTATTTGCACAAATCTGTGCAATTCACTCTTCAATTCATCTGTATATTCACATCAGATGTTTTTGTAAGGAAGCTGAGATCAGAATGCAGGACCAGCCACAGGAAGGTGCCCTTGGTGTAATCAGAGATTAAGGGGTTTGTTCAAGGGTTCTCTAGTGGTAGTGGGCAGCTTTGGGGTCTGAACTTTACACCTTTCTGTCAGTAGAACCTACTGAACAATCAGTGAAAGACTTAGGAGAAAGCACGAGAACATGAAACCATGATGTACTATATTGTATTACTTCCATGAAAAAGAAAAATGTGGAGATTGTTAGAGTATTTTTATTTCAATCATTTTCTATGAAGCATCCATTACATCAATGTTCAATATTCACTTCTTAAATGGGTGAAGTTGTAAAATATGAGCATGATGTTTCGTAACAGTGTTAGAAATGCAAAACTGATCACCATTTTAGTTTATTAGGATAGGAAGTAATAAAGGGTTGAAACAATATGTGGGAACTTCAAAAAAGATTTCACATTTATTTCTATACAGAATAAATGAAGGTTTTTCTTTTCTCTCTTTTAGGACAGACTACACAAACACTGTTGCGTCATAAGTGTTGACAACCTCTAAATGAATTGTCCAGCATTCATTTCTAAAACATTCATACATTGCTTGTGAATGCATTATACATGTTAAATGGTTCATAAAAGTGTTAAACAGGGACTTGAGAAAAAAAAAATTCTTATTTAGTAATTCCAGTTGATTTGTATAGAATTTGTCAAAGAAGGAGCTGGGCAAAAAGTAAGATGTAGATTTAGATGTTTATATAAGAAAGCCAGAGGTGAGAGAGGCTGAATCTCTGAAACAATAGGATGACTCCAATTAGTGAATAGTTTATTAGAAAGAATATACTAATACTAGGTAGAGCCTCGGTTTGCTTTCAAAACAGCCTCAATTCCTAATGGGACGAATTCCACAAGATGTTGGAAAAATTCTGGTTCATGTTACATTACGCATTTCATGATTGCATCACGCATTTCGTGCAGATTTTTCAGGTACACTTTCATGCAGTGAATCTCTTGTTCTAGCACATTCCAAAAGTGCTCAGCTGGATTCAGATCCGGTGACTGTGAAGGCCGTTGAAGAACACTGAACTCATTGTCATGTTCATGAAACAAGTTCGAGACGGATTTTCTTCTGTGACACGGTGCATTATCATGCTGGAAGTAGACATTAGAAGATGGATACATTGTGGCAGTGAAAGGATGCACGCGAAACTCAAACAGACTGTAACATTCACGCAATAACTGAATAGTATTAATGGGCCCAAAGCGGCTCCACCTGCCTGGACTGTTGGACTGTGTGCCTCAGCAGAAATCGAGAATAATCAGCTCATGTTTTTTCCAGTCTTCAACTGTCCACTTTTGGTGATTCTGTGCCTGCTGTAGCCTCAGCTTTCTGTTCTTAGCTGACAGAAGTGGAACCCTATATGGTCTTCTGCTTTGAAGCCCATCCATCTCAAGGTTCCATATGTTGAACATTCTGTATATATACTTACTTTTCTGTTCACAACTGTATAAAGTGGGTATCTAATATATCCTGATATCTGGATGTGTTAACCCTAAAGAGACTGTTGTGCATATGAAAATCCCAAATCTACAATTATAGAAATACTCAATCTAGCACCAAAATTCATGTCGACTCGATCACATTTTTCCGCAATTTTGATGGATGATGTGAACATTACCCAAAGCATCTGGTGTTAGAGTAAAAAGTGTTGAAAGGATTTTCAGTGGGAGCAGATTGTCTAATTTAATACACAAGTTAGATTTTATTTTTTTGTTTTGTTTTCTTTTATTTGGTGCCACTATTATTTTACTATTTGCATCCTCATCCTTGGTTTCTTTTCTCTTTGTTTGTCTATAATAAATTCAGTTCTTTTGCACAATGTCTGTCCAAACTATTCTTATCTCTTAAATGTTGCACTCTCCACCTTAGATAACATCTGAAGTCATAAAAGTCTAGTAATGGGATCAAATTAAATATCTAATATAAATAGCTATTGCTAAAAAAAACTCTTTAAAACTGTCTACGGTCAGTCTCCAAAAACACTCTTGCTGCCTTTAGCCAAATATCATGGTGTATATATATAAACTGTATCCCTGTATCATTTAGCACCATGTGGATAACCTAAGCACTTTTAGACCAAGAACAGCATAAATGTATTTGGTTAAAAAAAAGGAAAAACCTGTATACAGAAAAGTCCAAAAAATATATATATTGGATCAGTGATGCATCATGGCTGTTAAAGCTAAAGATTGTGTCATAAAATCCACCAAATGCCAAAAAAATACACAGCTTCATATATTAATTAAGCTGTATTCCAAAGGAAATCACAAATGGTAATGTTTTTCTAAATGTGAGATGAATATCAGAAATTTTATTCAAAAAACTTTGCTTTCAATCAAATTGACATTTTCCCTCCTTTTTTGATATGCACATGGATTTTTGGATACGCTTGGATCTAAAAGTATAGATTAAAAAAAACATGTCTATAAGCTTAGAGGAGTTTTCACATGTTTTTAATTTCATTTCTGTGGGTTAAATGTTTTTTAACAAACGTGTTGAAATGAAGTGTGTGCAACTCAAATGCATAACAAGAACAGATCACATCACACACAAGATTTCTCAAAGATTAGTGCACACGTCTTCAAAAGGTTGCATAATACAGCAAAATCAATTTCAAAGAGAAATAAAAAAAAATAATAATAAAAAATCTCCAACGTCCTGAGGTGATTCAACTAAAATCACAGTCGAGTGTGAGAATTCTAAGATGTGTTTTAAATGATCAAAAAGTATAGACGAAAATGTGAAAAGGCATGAATTACTAGAAACAAAAATAGCGGGGCAACAAAACCCTGTGAACATCTATTAAAATAACCACTTCAGCAGGTGAATGAACTTTTTGCTTAAATTCAATCTATATTTAAATTTGAATAAGATTTTTTTTAGTGTTTCAGTATCTGGGCACTAAATAAACAGAGTACAAAGCAAACGGATTCTACAAGGTTACATATCGGTGGCTACATTTTACTGCAAGACACTTTTGAGGTCACAAAATAGACACTGATATTGCGGTTAGGTGTGACAATTTACAGAAGGCTATGACTACACACACAAAAACTGTTTTCCTGTATTGCACTTTGGTAGAAATGAGTATAATTAACCAAGGTAGATTTTATTAAAACATACCCCAAACCCTAAGAAAAGAGAAGCAACATCATCCAGTTGTTCAGCCATACCAGTATAAGAGGCTACATATGTGCAAAAATAAAGCTTATTTAGTAAAAAATAGCAACTTGCCACTTTATCAATACACAAACAGAAGTAGCGGTGCCATAAGTAAAACCATTATAACCATCTCCACTACATTCACATCCAGATGCTTTGCAGAATGCTTACAAACACAGCTCGGCTTTCGTATCACCTCGTCTCACTGCTAATGTTAGTGCGTTGCTCTCGGCGCCAATGGAATCTTTAAATACATTTAAACGTGATTCCTCTTACAAATAAAAATGTTAGTACTTCATGATGGCCATTTGACAGTAGGAGAATTTAGTGAGGAATAAATATGCCAAATATTTCAAAAGCCCTCAAAACCCCTAAATGAAAATAAATAAACTATCATAGACATACAGTACCAAAATGTATACACTGCATACCGTCTTACCATGAATGAATTACAATTTTTTTAGGACTGGTTCGAGCTGAATACTTCCCTCATTTTATATTCAGGGACTAAAAAGTTTTAATTGTGCAGTAGAAAAGATGAATATTGAAATATGTACATGTAAATATTGATATATGCCCCTAAATAACACCAGAACAGAATTTTGATGTAGACAAATCCTGCAATATCTTTGCAAAGCTTTTATGGACAGTCCAACAAGGCAAAACAACCACTCTTTGACAGGATTAAAGGTGTTTGCTTACTGAGTAACTGATGCGAATGACTCATTTTGGCCAAAAAAATTATAAATAGCATCTTTCATTGGAACATTTCATGCACCATCCTCCAATCGAGAAAATGCAAAAGAGTGTTGCTATGCAGAACATCCCTTAATGAGAAGAGCTAACTATAAGAATGACGTTTCTTCCACCACAAACTTTGAACTGCACTTCTTTGACACATCTGAAACCTGTAGATATCTCTCTATGACGAACTACATGAAGAAACATATGGACATAAACTTAGAAGTGCTTTATTGCAAACTCTAAACTCCATACTTGCAATTATTTCGTTAGTTCATTCTACATTTTACAATTGCAGTAATTATAACCAAACTCATTCGTTTTAGATGGTGGTTGAATTTGTATGTTATTCTGTGTGCAAAGAAGCAACAACCAGAGAACACCTTTCATCAACAATGTTAATTGTAATAATGTTAATACCGAATACTTCTGTTCTTCCAAAAGGGGAAAATAAATTTAAACACAAATACAATTGGAATGTGTGAAAATAAACTCCATCCATTAAAAAGTAAATTCTCCCCCTATAAAGCTCTTAATCTTTGCTACAAATGTAGGATAAAACAACTGTCACAATCCCATTTTTCAATAACACATAATTGTCCCATCATGCGTTCAAGGACTTGAGAAATAATGTTTAATAATTAAAACAGGAAAGGAAGAGAGTCTTCTGACTTCAAAGCTTTCCCCACCACCTCTAGGCTATGTTTTCAATTCTGATAAATCTGGAGTGCTACATGCATGTAAGTGGAGTGCATGGGCAACTACATTCTACGTTCAATCATATATTCCATTTATGCAGGAACAGGAAGGTGTAGAAATATCGGATATCGGAAGGAAATGTAAACAAAACAAAACAAAAACAAAAAAAATACCACCAAACGAGAAAAACACTGAAGGAAGAAAAAAGGTTGTATCTTTTTGAATCATTTGCCATTCAGTAACTATATTGATGTGTTGGTGTGTACAGGTCTATGCCTACTGTTCACATGGCAGTCTTTGGGCAGCTGAATGCTCTGAGGGTCTGAAGCGCGTGCTGGTGTCGGAAAAGGAGTGCTCTGGTGCAGCAGGGACAGAGGACACTCCTCATGCCTCATGGTGGGGTTGTGAAACAAAGTCTCCACATGCTGGTTTGTCTCAGCAGTACTGTCACACTGACCAAGCCAGAGGAAACACCTTCAAGGCTAAGACAGATGAAAAAAGTCCCAAACTTCACAGCCCCACTGTGCTTGTGAAGGTTCAAGCATATGCATTAGATCCCCAAGAACAAAGTATATACAAAAGTATATACACAATAGATCTAAAGTATAGATCTTGCTACAAAAACTAAAAGCACCTTTTTAGTGTTGATGTGAGAAAGTGATTCAGCGGTATCCCTCTGTTGCATTGTTTGCCTACCTTTTGATTGATTCAACACGCATGACATCACCCAGCAGTTGATAGATAAGCTCAAGACACAAGTGAACAAGTTATAAACCTGTTCTCAAAGGCCAAAAAATAAAATAAGTACATGGGTGGGAATTCAAAAATTAAATCTCTCTGTCTCAAGAAGAAAAACAAATACTAAGCACAAGCTTAGGATTCAGCAGTGATATGTGATGTGAATAATGCAGTCATGCTGGTTGAGTTAGTGCCTGTGCCAACTGCATGGATCGGTAAACCCTCATGGCAGTGGCACCACATATTGGAGTACCATCTATCTGCGGTGTGACGCACAGGCAGAGAGATGTTAGGGGGAGACAAAAGGCTGAAAGGGCTGGCTCACAACTGGTACACAATGCTATCAGATTGATTGACAGATGCTCTGCCATCTTGTGGAAGCCGCTGCCACTGGAAGGTTGTGCTGAGGGAACCCACTTCCTCCTCCTCATTCTCCTGCTCTTTAGCGAATTCCATGAAAACCTGACAGCAAAATGAGATATGGATACAAAAAAATTCAAATATTTGAATATTTGAATCAGTTTAGAGATTTATTATAGCACTGTGTATTTTAACCAACCTGCTCCAAGGTAGACTGGGAAAAGTTGTATTCTTCAAAAGTGAAGTTTTGCTTAGCTGCAAACAGAAAGAATGGGAAATAATTTCACAACAATATTCCAATAATCATAAGCTATTCAGACACTGTTATCTGGCCACTCACCACTCTCTAACTGAGAGAAAGCCTTGGCTAGCGATTGAACATCCTCCATTGGAATCTTATAAACCATCAATGTGGCAAAACTGCGACACAACAGAGCAACGCAAAGGTCAACAGGAGCAAATATTTCTCGTTCACTGCTGTCCAAAAATCTGCTAAATATTTCTTAAACATGTAACTCTTAAACATGTTCCCAACCACTTTTAACTGTAACAATACACTCCTTTTACACCAACACAGTGAACTCTACACTATACCTCTCCTGCCGTGCAGCATGAGGAAAAATCCTTAGTATCTCCTTGTGTAGTAGTGCCACCTGCTGGAGGCCTGTGAGCTCTTCTCTGAGTTTAATCTCCAGACTGTAACCTCGGCCGTATTTACCCTTTAGGTGCTGTATTGAACCAATGCACCTGCAACAACAACAAAAAAAGCCACACTATAGACAATAAAATCATACTATTTATATAACATGATCATTTTAAGTGCATTGTCAGTTCACATGCCATGTTGGCTCAGAATAAATAAATGATACATAAATAAATAATACATTTATTAGTTCACAAATCTGCATATTCAATAATAATAATAATAATAATAATAATAATAATAATAATAACAAAACTAACCATTTTGTAATGATGCAGAATTAATATTTTATAAGCATTCAAATAAGCATTCTTGAAACACCAAATCTTGTGGGATATAAATAAAGTACAACTCATATAATCATTTATACAGTATATATATATAATTTTTTTAATCTAAATGATTAGAAAAAAAAGCAGAGCAAACCGTAATTGGCCAGAAACCATGATGGCCACTCGGTCACACACAGCTTCTGCCTCCTCCATGTAGTGTGTTGTCAAGATAGCGCCACGCTGTTTGTTTTTAAAGGCCACACGCATCGCTCTCCTGGCACAGACAATGGTAACACAGAGAGTAGACTTTTACAAATACAGTAGTAATTTCCTTATCTCCGCACTGTGAACTTGACTATATCTATCCAACAACATTTTTTGTATTGATTATGTTTACAAGAGGTACTATTTAGATGATGTAAAAGTGTTTATATTATGACTTTAGCTAAAATGTCTATTATATTCATTAAATATATTAGTTGTTATATTAAATAGTATATTAACATTGGCAAAGAAAACTAAGTGGAGTAAAATAAATGGGGTCTTACCACATACGCTGCTTAGACTTGGGGTCCATCCCAGATGAAGGTTCATCTAGGAGCACTATCTGAGGGTTCCCCAGCATGCTTAGTGCAAAACACAACTGCAAACAAAAGAGTAGACTTTACAAAAAGTGGCCTAGTCTGGTACAAAGTATACAAAGTAGTTGAAATAAAATTAACTAAATCAATTCTATGTTTAAAATAAAGATTATTAATACAGCCAACACAAAAACAATTAAGGCTTATTCTTCAGTACTGAATTAAAATGTCATTTTAATAATTGTGGGTTGTGCTGTGCAGTGTTGCTCTCACCTTCCTCTTAAGACCTGCAGACAGACTTTTAGCCTGTTTATGAAGGTGGTCCTTTAACTCCAGTGCATTAACCACACTGAATGTTAAGACACACAGACAGCAAGTCAATTGCGTCTAGATAACAATACTACAATTTGGTCAAAGTTAAATGAAATGCAAAATACAAACAAAAAAGTAGCACATGGGCATAAAAACCAAGGTATACTACGGTTATAAATGAAGACATACCGTCTGATGATGTTTGGTACGTCATTGTGGTGTAAACCCTTAATTGCAGCGTAGATCTGGAGGTGCTCTTGTAAGGTGATCCTAGGCCACAGTGGGTTGACCTGGGGGCAGTAACCTACATGCTCAAGTGGGTTATCCACTGGCCTGAACTCTGTCCCATAGTCTCCCATCAAAATCTGGGAAGAAAGAAGAAAAAGATGTTAAACAGTTTAAAGAGTCATTGCCTTTAATTGGTATTTTATTGGTTAATAAAAGCAGTGGTTCAGAGTTGAACAGCAAGAAGATTATTTGGATAATAACTATTTGGATTTTAATTTCTTACAGATACTCACAATCCAAAATTAACAATGTTATTATTTGGCTATTTGGAATGTCACTTGATTTCAATGATTTAAATCCAAACCTCAATAACTCAAGAACAAGTAGGACTACAAATATGGTCAACTTGGACTTAATTTCTTGTATCGTTGGAATGTTCAGGAACAAGAAAAGCTCTAGGGCTCCAGTAAATAGCCAGAACATTATATTCAGAATATTAATGAGCCATGAAATTTATTTTACTGTTAAAGGGGTCCCTGGCACCAAAAACTTAGAGAACCCCTGCATTAAAGTGTAATGAGATGCCATGAGCATGATGTTCCACATCAAGCTTAATTAAAGATGTAAAAAGCCCTTAATGCAGTCTGTTTAGTAGGCACAAATGAAAGTGACAGCAAGAGGAAGTACACACTTGTCCTGCAGTGGACGTCGTGTCTCCAGAGAGCATGTGCATGATTGTGCTCTTCCCTGCTCCATTAGGTCCCAGAAGCCCCAGGACCTCACCTGTACAAACAAGGTAACATTATGTTAACACAGAATTTCATATCCCCAAAGCAGGCAGACACAGAAAAAATGTCTCAAACAAGGACTGAACGGACAGACAATAGGTTGTATGATGTACCTTTCTTCACACAGAAGGAGATGTTCTTGGCAGCCACTTTTCTCTTTTTACTAAAGGAAAAGCCCTCTTTCTTCACTAAGTACTCCTTCCTCAGGTTACTCACAACTACCACTGGTTTCTGAGCACACAAACCGAATGAGAGACTTCATTATCAGGCCTTATGCATTACCAATAATACCCCAAGGCACAACATACTGTACAGTACAGTCCTAAAGAACAACAGACCATTTGCATTGCACTACAGTAGGTCTCACCTAACTTGGCTCATATAAAAACATGTATTTCATGTACCTCGTGTAAACCAAAGCATATTAAAAGCCAAATCAGATGAATGATTTAGAAAATACAGCACATTATTTAGGTGGTCTATTAAATTAGGCAAACTAACAAACTGGCATTTTTAATATTTAGCCACAATAACTTGGCAGTCAGTGACTGCCTTAAGTGTAGAACCTATAGACATCATCCATTACCATGTGATGCTCTGCCAGACCTTTAGGTGCTTGGTCTTGGAGCATGCGAAGCAATGTCTATTGAGTTTTCAAGATTTTGTCTGAATCTAAGCACATAATATAGCTCTATACACTTAAAAATTCAGGATGTTATTTCCTTAAGAATCCACCAAATAGCATTTGCTATGTTTCTGATGGATTTGTTTTGATGTTTTCAGCCAAAGGGTGGCTTGCTTCGATAGCAGAGAGAGTGCTTTGTACTTCAAACTGAGAGTTCAAATACACTGTAACATTCCAATTTTGCAAATGCCACACTTGACTCTGCTTAATTGTACATGAAATAATGAAGAAATAATACACATTTAGTCATGGAACAACTGAGTATCCAACTGTCCAATGGCATGTTACCCCTTTAAATAGCGGAGGAACACACAAGTGTTTCAACTCCTACAGAATTCACCCACTTTGGATGTACATACCCTCAAATTAAAGGTGAAAGTCTGCATTTCATTTCATATGCATTACTTTGAGCTCCAACACATTGTGATGGACAGTTAAAATAAAAATATATCTGCTAAATGTACAAATTATTACATACATAATGTATAACACAATTTAATGACCGTTGCCTTTGCAATTTGAAGTCTGTATATTTTAATTAAATCCTATTGCAAATAAAAGACATATATAAACATTTTGTATCGAAAAGGAAGATTATTATTAAACCATTTAATCCTCACCTCCTCACAGCACTGACAGTTGAGGGCCTCCCTCACTCTAGCCTTCTCCACCATAACATCCTCATCCTCATTAATGATCTCCTCTGGGTTCCGCTGCACTTTGCCCTTGGCTTTACATGAAATCCTACAGGAAGGACAGCCAGCAATATACATCAAATAAAAAGCTCATGTGTCCCACACATGTATAACAAATGGCTTTATAAATCACAAAGCTGAGATCATAAAAGACATATTATAAATAAGTAAAGAAAACCTGCACAGCTGGTCATTTTTCATATTTTGTCCTCCATAGCGGATCTCTAGCCATCGCAGCAAGAAGAGCAGCAAAATGCACTGGAAGTAAGGCTGCAAACATAAAATATTCAGTGTAACAAATTTGGGCACATGTTTAAAATATACACAATATATTAAAAAAGTCTAGGAAACTCACAGCAATAACAGCAATCAGTAGATTCTTCCAAAGGAACTCCTCATGGAAAGGTCGTAGGAACGTAGCCTGAAATTAGAGGCATCTTAATTCGTCAAACATCTTAATTTATTCCATTAATGTGGTATTTTATTCATTTTAACTGACTAATTTTATGCCATACTGTAACTGTTTCAGATAATTTAGTGCTTGTGTGCCTTTCTGGATCTTAACTTATTATTCACAGCACATATGACGGTTATATTGAACACATACAGTGCAATGTATGTGTTCAATATAACCGTCATATTGAACACATACAGTGCAATGTGCAATGGGAGCAGAATAACTGTGAAAAAATGTAAAAGTGCACATGTACATAATAACTATTGTGGATAAAATATTACCTTGGTAATGCAGTTGAGGCAGCCCATCAGTGGATACAACGGGTTGAAGAAACATAGCACGTTGTGTAGGAAACGTGTTAGTCCAGGACTATCATTCACAAAGACGAGCTGGACTACTGAAGCAGACACTACACAAACCTGAGTCAACAAACACATACACACAGTCAATTAGCCTGGGTTGTATTTTAGAATAAAACTTCCTTCATTTTTCCTTTTTATTTTTAAATTAATCTTACAACTGTTGCTTAAAGCTTTGTAACCTTTTAATCATGGTAACAAGTACCATAAAAGAGCAATGAGTGCCATAATGCTGAAAATGTACAATTTATATATATTTATTAGCTAAATTTAGTCAACAGTAAACATGTTTTGGATGCATGTTGTGATAAAATCATATTTCTGTGACCTACCATCATAGAAACGACGGAGAAAAAGTCTCTGTTGCTCTGGACTTTAGTAAACATGAATGACACACAATATGTGAAGAGGATCGTGGCTGGGCAGAAACCAATAAGACAAATAATCTAAAGAAATACAAGGAAAGATAAATGAGACTAAACATGTTCACTATTTGACTATAGGTTTATAAGTGAAAAATAAACTGTGTAAGGCTTTTAATATTAAAACATTTTTACTATTATTATTATTGTGCCCAATTCAAAAGAGATCTTAACAGGACAAAATAAAAAACAGAAATACGCTAGTGAAAATTGGCTTGAAATGGAAGATGTCAAATCTCAAGGTAAAATGTAACTTTTTTTATATCATGAAACAGGAATTTCATTTCATGCAAGTTTTTCTCCTCACCACAGCCAAGACATTGCTGTTAGAAAGCAGATCTGTGGAGTGAAAGGCAAACAATGTGCAAGTCATACAGATGAGGATGAGGTAGTAGAAAGGGATATCTACAGCTGCCTGCCCACACCAGTATGCTGACGGCACCAAACCAGAGATCCTCAGTGTTGACCGACACTTTATCTAAAGCAGATACAAAACACACCAACATTTAATCACAAATTCTGTTTTGGCTACATTATCTCTAAAATAACTGTTAGGGGAAGATAAGATATCCATTCACACAAATACCTCTCGATCTCGTGTATGGTCCATTGCAAAATAGGCTGGCATTCCAGCTGCCAACATACCCAGTATCACAGCCTCAATATAAACTAGAGCATAGGATGTTGAATCTGGAATTTGCTAGGATAAAAATAAAAAATAACAGTCAAAACCAGGTTTGCAATAACATTATTTACTATGTCCTGTCAAAATGCTAATGAGGGCATGAACATGCAAATCTGAAGTAAATTTATTACACTCACATAGTCAAAGGGTTTGGTCCAGGTGTTTATTTGGCCGGTACCATTGTAGCCTCTAAGGATGGCATTGCTCAGAACATTCACTGCCATTGGCAAAGAGTGCACTGTGGTACTGTTAAATGCTACAACATAACTGAAACCCTGAAACAGTATAAAACAAGAAGACCCTTCTTAGTGAAGAAGAACATCCTCAGTGACGCATCACTTAAAGTCAACTGATGGCCAAAACTCAAAAAAAAGTGCCTTTCCAATAGCTACTCACTGGAGGAAAACCACTTAAAACACTAATACACAAGCAAAATCTTACTACTTTGTAGCTTTCGGCTTGAGAAAACCAAGCGTTTCATTATGACTCCACTCCATGTTAGCTTTAAATGCATTAAAACACACACACTACTATACATTAAAAGCATTGTTTACTTTAAGCATTTCAGAATATCAGTATTATGTTTACCTTGACTATAAAGAGTCAAAACCATTAGCAGCAAAATTCTACATTAAAGTAATTAGACATTATAGTTTATTAGACATCGGTATATAGCATTTGTTCTGTTGTCTGTAAGTTCAACTCACCTTACTGGAACCTGTGACATTGATGGCAGCACTGTGAGGTGCAGCAGACATGTAGTCCGGTTTCTTCATTGTTTCCACCTTAATGTCCTGAGACTCCAGGTTATGAATGAAGCCTGATACATCAGAGTCTATGACAGAAATTAACAAGCAGAAAAAAGCTTCAGTCAAAACTGCATTGGCATTGTGTGGCAATAATAATAACATTAAGCAAGAGAGTCTATTGTTGGTCTCTGCAGGCTTTTCTTTATTGAGAAACACATACACAATTCTGTTAAAGTGTTCACAACTTCAAGGTATTGATAACCTGTCAGTAATTAAATAGGGCATATTTATCATTCAATTAAGTAAATTATCTGCCTGTTTTCTCAGTGTTTTTAAAATCAATACTCTAAATTCCCATTCAAGAGAAGCAGGCAGGCAGACAGACCAGAGGAGTTAAGCACAAGCAAGCTGGTGGCATATTTGCGAGGTGCTTCATGGCTTCTGAGCAGATAAATAGGCTGGAAATGTCTCTCAGGGGAGTGGATCTGAATATTCCCTGTAGCCAGTGACAGAACCAGCACTGAAGTCAAGAAGACCAGGAACAAAGTCACACTAGTATATGAGAGACAGACAAATGAGTATGTAACGTCTCTCATCCAACTGCAATTATCACTGTATAAACGAGACATGGTTTGGTAGTGCAATATCTCGACTTACTTGTATATGATGGGTTTCTTCTCCCGCTGCAGATTGAGCATATGAAGCCAGGCAACTGTGCTAAACTGCTGCCTCCAAAGGGCGTGGCCGGTCACAGCATCATGTCTGCTCTCTGAGAAGGTCAGCAGCCTCTGGTCTACATCTTCCAGACAGGAGGCATCACCACCTTCTTCTACCTTCTCCTGGTTAAACACACTGTAGTCTGAAACAAAACAAACTAATGTCAACCTTGATTTTTTTTAATAAACATACAAAGGTACATTTGAAGGTGTTTGTATATTTCACAACTAGGTATGCAGGTCTTTTTTTTTTTTTTTGGTTGTTGATCATTCCAAATAGTAAACAGTGTTTCAATGAGAAATTAGAAATGATGGACAGTCTTAATTATGACAGATCTTTCTCATTTATAAACCTCCCATTATACAGCACCAAAATAAGATCAAGTTGTTTACAATTTAGAAAATCCCTTAAAGTTTAAAAAAAAAAGAATCTGTTCATATTTTGCTCTCTTTTTGTATGCCATTTACTAGAATTCGGCAGGCATAAACAATGCAGAAAAATCTGTAACATCATTCTTGTATTACTAAAAGGCTGTGTTGCCCTGTAGGATAAGAGCATACATGGTGAGCAGAAAAGCATCTCAGCATGCACAAAAAAAAAACAAGTCTTGAGGTAGACTACAGAGCTACAGGAGATGACCACAGTGGGTTCCCCTACTCTCAGCCAAGAGCAAGGATTTGAGGCTATAGTGGATGCAGGGTCACCCAACCTGGACAATTGAACATTAGAATAAAAAGCACCTTGCCAGTATCAGTTGTAGCCCTTCCTCCTCAACGTTTAAAGTGTTCTAAGATGACTATCTGCTCATCACAGTGCGCTTATCTGAGTTTTTTTTAGAGTTCCTATTTGACTAGTGTGGCCATTCTCCTCTGATCTCACTCATCAGTCAGGCATTTTCACCTAAAGATGCTCCATACTCAGAACATTTTTTTGTACCATTCAAGCCTTAATACTCAAACCAGCCCATCTGGTACCAACAAACATGCCATAGTCAGAGTTCACATGTATTGCCCATTCTGATGTTTGACGTGAACTAAAGCTCTTAGCCTGTATCTGCTTAAATTTCTGCAATATGATCCTACCACATGATAACTATACAGGTGTTCCTATTTAATTGGACAGTGAGGATAGATAGATTTATTTGCTGATCCAAAGATGTAAAAGTCTGGTTGATCATCCATCTTACCTGCCTGGTCCACTTCTGCTTCCGCCTCCAAACGCAGAAAGACATCTTCTAATGTTGTCATGGAAACACCATAGTTAATGATGCCCAAGTCGGATCTACTGTCCAGCTTGGCAAAAAGCCCTAAATATAAGATGAAAGACATTAAAGTTATTAACAAACAATACACTCTGTTTCATCATTATGGAGATGTTTCAGCTGAACTATCAAATACATTATTATTATTATTAATAATAAAAAATAATAATAGATACAGATGGGCAATTAACTAAACAGAAATAACTAATACAGAAACTAACATAAATCTGTCTTTATAAGCAACCATCAGGGCACATTCTACAAGTCTCTAGAACAGTACAAGAGGATGCACAACATTCATTTACAGACGGGGGCACTTCTGAAAAATATTTAGTCATTCAACTAAATATAAATTCAAATACTACTCATTAACATCCAGAAGCATTAGCCTGGAAGTTGCCTCTCCTCACTCCTCAGCTATAATGGCATCACCATATTCTATTGTGAATTATAGTCTGACTGCCGAGGTGTCCATGGGAAAATTTTTGGTCGATTTAATCAATTCAAATAATGTAAACAATAGTGTTGCTAGACCATGTATGTCTGAAAAGAAGCTTTCTTGTTTATTATACTTTATAATTTACAACATCCTGACGATGTATTTGTGAAGTGTGCTGTTTAACACTTTGGTCCAAAATCTCCCATTGGTATTCAACTGGGTTTAGCTCTGTTAACTGAACAGAATTTGAAGCATATGATTTACATCATGTCATACTTCATGTTATCATTCAGTTAGCTCTTGATAGATTCTGATGTCATCCTGAACACTTCGATCGGACATAAATGTTTCGTCATATGTTAAATACTGCAGTGACATGAGGACTCAAACTGTAACAGCAAAACACAGCATTACATGGCTGCTATTACATCATTGAGATATACATGTATACAAAATTGTAGCAATAAGGGATTTAAGCAGGTCAGTGTGCAACAGAGGATGATAAACTGCTGGAAAATAGCTTTCTGTCAACACTGAGACAACTAACTCCAAGACACTTTGGCAGACCCATCTAACAACCCATGGGGGCCAATCTGAATGCTGTGTGTAGTATTTACTCACGTAGTAAATATGTCCGCTCATCTGATGTCAGAAATTGTTGAAATCATGTATACTATGAATGGTGCTGAGTAACAAGACAAGGTCCTTCTAAACTCAAACAACACTAGGAAAACTGCTATGTAATCTGTTATTCAGTGAAGCATAAGGCACTACGGCAGATGGTAGGAGAAGCAGAAGCAGAAGGTTAACAGAAGCCAAACCTGGAAATGTTTCCATGCTCTCAAAAGGCAACGTGAATGTGAGTTCAGCTTCTTGTTGCCTTGACAACTCAGCCTTCGAAACATACTGCTTGACCAGTAATGTGAGGCTGCCTACCTCACAGGTTTCAGTCACAGACATCCTACACAAAGTGAAAATCACATGTTTAGAAAGGGCACCATCTTGAAGTGATCAGTACCGTTGACACTTTCTTATCTAAGCAGACAAACACACTCTAGAAATGCCAGAATAAACCAACATGTAACAAAATGTAGGGATTTCTTTAAAATAAATAGTTATGATCAGAAATAGAAGATCAGAAGTCCTTAAACCTCACACCAATACACCATTTGTTTGACTGTATATTACAATCACACCCCCAGTGTCACCCATATGAGGATGGGTTCCCCCTTGAGTCCGGTTCCTCTCAAGGTTTCTTCCTTTACCAATTTAAGGGAGTTTTTCCTTGCCACTGCTGCCTGAGTCATCTCAGACTTGCTCATAGGGGAATAAATACATACACACTGTGAACTATATACATCTAATAATAATCTAGAATTTTTATTCTGTTAATTCTTATTTCTTTTATTATTCGTTATTTCCTTTATCATTAATTATGTCTACCTTCTGCTTTATGTTTATGTTCTGTAAAGCTGCTTTGAGACAATGTCTATTGTAAAAAGCGCTATACAAATAAACTTGAATTGAATTGAATTGAATTATGTGTTACTGAAAAAGTAACCATGTCATTTCCTAAAATAAACATAACCTTTTAAAATGCCTATAAAACTCTTTATTATACTATATCGGTAGAATTAATTTGACACCCAGTTACACATTTTAAAAATATTTCTAAAAATGCAGTTTTAAGCTAAATATGAAGGCACATGAAACACTGACCTGAGGTGGTAACCAACACCACATTTGGTTTTGAGGTAGAGAGAAGAACCCACACATTTCAGCTGGCCTTGAGAGATAACTGCCTTACGATCTATGGAGCCAGGAGATTATAAATAGGAATATAAAATTATCCTGAGGGTTTGTGTGTGTGTGTGTGTGTGTGTGTGTGTGTGTGTGTGTGTGTGTTGCAATAACGGTGAACCAGACCTGCAAGTATGTCCGCTTCATCCATATAGTGTGTGCTAAGGACAGTAACTCTGCCTGCTCTGCGACTCTTCAGTAATGACCACACCTGGTGACGTGATACTGGGTCCATACCAGCTGTAGGTTCATCCAGAAGCAGAATCTTCAATTCCAACACACACAAACCAAGGGTCAGAGGCATATTCACCTACATACCTGTAATCAAAACTCGGTGTAATAAAGGTTTTTTCCTACCTTGGGATCTCCTAGAATTGCAATGCCAACAGACAGCTTCCTCTTCTGACCTCCACTCAGGTTCTTGGCTGGTGCATCCATGATCTTCTCCAGGTCTAGAGCCTTCAAAACCTTCTTAACCTTAGAAAATGAATGTGTTGATTAATTTACTGGCAAATAAACCCTATAATCATATTAACCATTGTTTTAGTTTTTTTTGGTGGATAGGTGGGGGTGAATTGCATATTCACCCAAAAGATTACAGGCAAAGTAAGTGATGGCAAACTGTTTGGTCTAAAGTTTGTAGACATTTGATTATCACAGCCATATGCTGCCTTTACCAAACTGTTACGAAAAGTTGGAAGCACAGAACTGTTTAAAATGTCTTTGGGTGCTGTAGCATTAAGATTTCTCTTCACTAGAACTATGGGCCCAGCATGTTACAATGTAAGAACACCTTTCAAATGTACTGGAACAACAAATATGTACCAGGCCTTCTTGCACCAAATCAGTGCCTGACTTCAATAATGCTCTTGTGACTGACAGCAAATCCAACTTTTAGCCATATAATGTGTGTGTATACCTCATTATCAATGTCAGAGGGCAGAATTCCTTTAATTGCTGCAAAAATCTTCAGGTGCTCCTCTACAGTCAGCACATCAAAGATGATGTTGAACTGAGGGCAGATCCCCACAAGCTGTTTCATCTCAGAACCATCTGCTATTTCTGCCACAGGGGAGCCATATATGGTAGCAGAGCCTAGGGTCATAATTTAAAGTTAGTTTTTTATATCTATAAGTAAACTCAGTCAATTTTTATTCTGGCCAAATAGCATTCCTACAAAAACATGAACATTTAAATTCATAGTTTATACCACAGCCCCACAACAGTTCCAGGTGATCAAAATGCATTTTTTTTAAAAACCAAATAACTTTGGCACACTTTCATATCTGATCAATATAAAGTGATCCAAATTATTACTTATAACTATAAGTGTTAGGAACATGCTGTGTTGAATCTTTTTTTTTAACTTAATATCATACAAATAGGAGTCTCACACCTTCTGTTGGAGGACAAATGCCACACAGGATGTTCATGAGGGTAGATTTTCCTGCACCACTGTGACCCAACAGAGCTGTTATTTGGCCTTCATAGATGTCGAAGGTCAAACCTAAAACCACAGACAACATTATAAAGGAAGCTTCTAATCCCTTAAAGATTTCCTGGGCTAAAAAACAAAGTATTATAAGAAGTATACTACTGATTTAGAGATTTTGACATATTTTGCAACATTTGACAGGCAATAACACAAAAGGCTGTCAATGTGATATGTGGCCTAGACAAAATAATCAAGTAGCATTCATCACTATAATCCAATGGTCAAAAAAAGAATAAAAATGAATGATGAAACAAATAGACTAGACCCACCTCTCAGTGCTTCCACGGTGTTATCTTTCCCTTTATAGGTTTTACGGATGTTACAGATCCTAAAAAACACAGAGGAATTAAATTGCATATTTGGCAGCATGCCATGTCTCAGCAAGATGCAGAATTACTGGCACCAATCTCAGAAAGCTTTACTAAATTTCAGAGCAAGACATGTAACCTCTGACAGACATCCCTAATAGTACTCACTAAATTTCTTTATTGCTGGCATAAGTCAAAGGTGTAAAAGTGTTACAAGGAACACAAGTCCATATAGACTTCTTTCTTGTTTATTTCCTTTCCCTCTGAAATAATTAGAATGCTTTAAAAAAGGAAGTGGCCTGGTACCTGATAGCTTCTTTGCCTCTAAATTCAGGAGAAACAGGCTCTACTGATTCATCAGTTGTAAGACTTCCATTCACCTCAGCTTCATACACAGAGCTCACTTCCACATAGCGCTTTCTGCGTCTCGACCAATAAGAAGGCTTCAGAAAGAAGATCATAGAGCGTCGCATTCCAAACTCGCCTACAGGCAAGAAGAAATTATTCTGAGAACAGCCAATGTAATTGAAAGGACATTATAAACAGTCATACACCTGCTGGAAAAGTTACAGAAACAGTGTTGCATCGTAGAAATATGATATTTAAGTCACTGTAAAGATAACTAAACAGTAAAAGCTTCCTCAACTTACTTTGAGTCAGTTGTTACCACGGAGATAAACAACTATACTAAATTAAAGTTTTATTGGTCTCTCTCGCTCTCACACACATAAACACACACAGTACAATGTCCAGTTAAATGCTTTTTACAACTGTCCAGTGATATAAAAACAGAATTCTTGAAAACTTGCTTAGAGAAAACATAATATAGAAAAAAAAGCAAAAGATAATATAAAGGATATAAAAGCATGGATACCAGAGAGAATGATTCTGAATGAATATTGTTTGTATGTAGCTTTGAGTCTCACCTGGCAGAACCTGCTCTAAGTAAATGGCAATTAACAGATAGAGGATACAGTCCAAGCAAAGCATAAGCAGTGGCACATAGAGTGGATGAGGGCCATTAGCCAGAGTGGAGAAGACAGCCCCATCTTCCTGTGCCTCCAGATACACCACCTACACATGAAAACATTCTGATATTTTACATTGTAGTATCGCTTTGACAATTGACTATTCTTTGAACTTATTCAAATATGCACTAGATAAGTACATCACTAGCAAATTGTGAATGTGAATTTTCACCTCAAGCACAAACTTAAAGGAACCTTAGGACACAAATGCTCTTGGAGGAGTTTACCTGTGCAATACCAATTGAGAAGGCACTGGGGGAAAGCAGGCAGAGGAGCCAGACAGCCAGCTGGGGAAAGTCCCTCATCAGCACAGTAAACAGAGACAGAGAGCCAAACACCAGGGTCAGCATGGAGCCCACTGTACTTGCAAACTTGGGTTTCTTAAACAAAGGAGTCAGCATGAAGGAGAAGAAGATCTGTGGAGAAAGAGACCAAAGTCAGTGTAATCTGTATAATCTGAGCTCAAACATTTAGCAAATGAGAAGAATGATGAACTGCCGTGAGCATAGCTGTGCATTTTTAATGAGATTTTTAATTAGAGATTTATTCTTATATAATTTTTTTTATATTGAAAAATTGATCAATAAGCCTTTTGGAAAAGTGCAAGAACAGTAGACATTTGTTTTAAAATTGCCTCAAAAAATCCAAATGACCCAACTGAAAGTGCACAATTACTTAGAGAAAATGAACATTTTAAAAGAGAATGAACCAAAAGCACCAGATAATGGCCTATCGTTTGAAACTGGAATGCCTAATAGAGCTTGAAATGAAAAGAGGCCTAAGGTTAAACAAGTAATATATCAGCAGGTGCCATTTAAATTGATCATTGTTTTAACTGATTTTCCTAACTCTATGCATGAAGCATAGCTAAAGAACAGACACATTTAACTCACAGTAGATATTCCATAGAGGAAAATAAGCAGGAAGATGATAAGGAAATTGCTGTTGGAGAAGAGGGGAGTCCATGTGGCAATAACAGCCATAAGAACAGACATTGTGGTCACAAGGGCAGCATAAAGAAGACCCCAGGACAGCCTATGTTTCAAACACACACACAAACACACACATATACATATATAAAAACAATAATTACAAACAAACATTTAGCAAAGGCACAGTATTTCATTTAATTCCAGAAGATGGTAAATTAGGAATTCAAGTCGAGTCAAGTCAATGATGAAAGTCTATTTCTTCTAATTACTCTAAAAAAAGAGTATATCAATAACGAAGTAAAAACAGTATTCACACCATTTCAACAGCCGTTCTCAGGGTTTTATCTCTGTACCTACCAGAATGCTGTGTCATAGAGTCCCATCATGCTCATGGTGTCTTTGAGTCTATGCTCTTTTTCAGCTGCTACATTGACAATGAGGAAGGAGACAAATGGCGTGAAGGCGAGCACTAGATAAATGGAGATGAGTGCATGAGGAAACTTCTGGACCTCCACTGAACCTGGGTGACCCATCATTACTACACGTACATTCAGCTCTCTCCATGCTGAACGTTTAGTCTGCATCTGCATCACCACACAAATAGTGATAAATTTTTAATTAAACATGCAATTATCTTGTCTACTAATTTATTTAGAATAATAATTCATTTCTAATTTAGTTGCACCCTGTTTTACTATATACTTAAGACTTTGTTTAAGGAATCAATAATATTCAAGACTGTCCAAAAAAAAATAAGGCTCATAAATAAACTCACTTAGCAAATCTCACATGCAACATTTTTTCTGCAATTTCTCACCTGGATAATAGCAGCGTCAATCAGTGACTGTAGGCGTACGAACCCAGAGTACCAGTAGTTTGCTGCACGACAGTTTAAATAATTGGCATAGCAGTTTGCTGTGTAATAAAAAGATGAACAGTATTAACCATGTAACCGAAGTTATACTGTATATAGGTAAAACATATAACCTAAATTATACATTAGTGCAGAAATATATTTGTTCAAGAATTAGATATGACTAAGTAAAACCCATACCATATGTACCAAATTAGTAAAATGATCAAACTAAACAACTATTAGTCATACTGCACTGATATCCATCATCTATCCTGGTGTATCTTTAGAATTTTTTTAAGCTGTCTTTCTTACCAATTGACTCAGTGAAGTCACTAGGAAGAGGAACCTGGTAGTAGGGGAAACGTAGCTGGTAGGACATTTTATCAAGGAACACCACACCCACATAGCTAAGTGGCTCATACAGACTGGCGTTTTCCAGATCTTCTTCACTCGAGAACATCTCCAATCGATCTTGCATATCTGTAACCATAACCACATAATCAAGTGAATAGCACCCAGAAACGTCTGGAACCTGCTTTTAATCCTGCTAGACAAAAACCATTACAGAAAAAATGCAATACATGGTTGGGCGACTGTATTAAAATACGATTTATTCTAACACATACAGCAGAAAACTAACACTAATTATATATTCACTGTGAATAATTAAATAAATAAATCATCCAGTTACTAATACTCACGTAGCTCTTGTGCCACCTCCTCCATAATCTGACTTGTGACATTTGTTACAGGGGTGTAGCCCAGGCCTTTAAATGACACATACTCCTCATCCTCAAGGTCAGTAGTACTGATGCTGGCATAAGAGATATGGGGGTTCAGCATACTGATGAGGACGAGAAGGCCCAATAGAAGCAGTGGAAGGATCAGCTCCTGAACACAGAGACAAGAAATAGTAATATGTAATTCATTAACATTTAAGAAAAATGTGAATGTATTGTTTTAGAATTTAATTGTAGACATGGCTGGTATGTAGAGAACACTTTTGAATAAATAAATAAATAAATATCTCTGGCTTATATAATAAAAATCGATGGACCTTTGTAAAAAGTCAGAATAGGAAAATACAGCTCAGCAGTTTAAATAATCATCTATTGTATAATGTATATTGTTTAGACATATGTGAGGAAATCTGACTCATAGTTTAAATACTGAAGAGTAACTCAATATTCCTGCACATCAACCTCCATAAAAATCAATTTGGCTAAGCGGCCACTTACTTGGCAAGACCTCACTTGGCAAAAGGTTCAGCTTTCTCCAGTTTATTTCTTTTTAAATAGAACATATCATTGGGGAGGGTCAGAAAACATCCCCACAGTGCTCTATTTATGTACGCAGAAAGGAAGATGATGCAGCCTGATGTAGTTTCTAGATTCACAAGGGTTTTTTTTTCTGTATATACCTACGAGCTAGCTATCTGTATTATCTTCAGTTTCCTGACATGTTCCTACAATTAGGGGGAGGTATAAGTAGGCATCAAAAATCAGACGCACATGTTCACTGATCTACACTGTATGGACAAAAATATGTGAACGTGTGTAAACCATGCATATCTTGGGGGTCTTCCCACAAATTGGAAGGAAACAATTTTATAGGCTGTCCTTGTATGCTTTTGCCAAAAAATCTTGTCAAGGTTGGAGTAGAAGAGCTGACCTGCACAGAGCCCAGAGAATTAAAAAAGCTCATATGGGGTGATGTCTAAATATTTTTGGGCATATAGTGTATACAAACAATGCAAAGCATTGCACAGCATAAAAGAAATATTTTTTTTTGTCAACAACATTTAGAAATTCAAGGCAGCTATGTACAGTAGTATTCAAGAGTCTTTGCAGTTACTAAGCAGCTTATATATTTTTGATCACCCTTTTCACATCAAAATCATTTTTTCACATGCAAGGAATTTGGTTTAGTGACATGTACTTCGTTATTAGCATACCAAAATAAACTGATTATGAATGTAGGTGCAGTAACATGAGGGCTGGACTAGTTGAAATCAGATGTGTGGGTATGGTTTGGGACGTGGAAGCTTTCTATTCCCAGCAATTAATGAAAATTATCTGACTAGACCTGCCTAATGGCCTCCACTAACTATAGCCTTTTTAGTAACTACTGTGGAATGAGAAAAATCTAAAAACTTTCGGCAATCTGTCACTCTACATTTTACGTCATGCACACAAGCTACTTCTCGATCTGAAAGGACTTCCGTAGGATTGTTTTGTTTGTTTTTCTATCCTGGTACGCTGCACTAGAAATAAAATTGGACAAACGTGTCCGTCCGTCCGTCCATCACTGCTAGTTCTTTGACTCAGTGGAACAAAATATGTTAAGAGAATGAAAACAAAAACATGGCAAAACATCTACAGAATATGAACTTAAATGCATGATGGTAAAGAATGAAAACAATGAGAAACCATTATTCCTTATTTGTGGCCAAGTTTTGCTACACTGCCTTAATTGTTATTTTATTTATTTACTTTTTTGCATGCACTGAAATTCATGGTCCTTTTTTCCATCTCTTGAGATGGATTCAAATCACTTGCCTACATTAAATAAATCTAAACAATCAAAGGGGGATGATGATGATGATGGTTTGATGACACAACCAAGAGCTCATATCCACCTCACCAACTGAGAATGAGAGAAATAACACTTTAAAAAAAGCACCTGCAGACTTTGTTGCTTGGTTCTCCATTTGATGAGGAGGTTTTTGTAGAGCAGGCTCCTGGTTTGTTCCCACACTCCAGCATCTCTTGTGCTTACAGACTGCATTTTTGCAGCATGCTTCAGCAGGTTGGAACAAGGGACGAGATCTTGGCTCAGGGATCTGACACAGCTGCAAAACCATAACGTTAGTAATCGAAACTAAACCGTTTGATATATAAAGTAAATAAACAGTTTGAAACCGTACCTGTACGTGCTCTCTCTCTCTCTCTCTCTCTCTCTCTCTCTCTCTCTCTCTCTCTCTCTCTTTCTTCTCAACGCTTCACATAAACCACTGGGTATAATTTTTAGTCACAAAATGCTATCTGAGACGAACGTCTATATGTCCTCATAGCGTCTGAGCAATTAATAACTCTGATAGAAACGACTAACTCGAAATAATTAGTCCATATTTGTCGCCTCAGAGAGAAACGTCTCGAGCTGTCATGCTAGCTAGTAAACACTGGTAGCTAAGCTAACTAACATAGTGACAGAAAACTGCAACGTCGACCGTTAAAGCGCTGATTCAAACTAATGTACGACGTGAAAATCATTACGTCATGTCTTACTTCTAAGACGTTTAATCTGGTTTAATGTTAAAAGACGTGAAAACGCGGTACATATTCCTCTTTCGTTCAGACAGTAAGTACGCACACTCACATACAGTGTAGAATAAAAATACAAGGCAAAAAGGGCTTCGTCTTCACTCAGCAGAGGAGCCAAGGCCTGTGACGCTGACCAATCAGGACTCCCAATCTGTAATGCTGGCCAATCAGAACGCAGCTCTTTTCCCCTTTCACAGTTGATGCCATACTTCAGTGCATATGTTTACATTGCTTTAGGTAAACATATTCGTATAATGTTTTTAAAAATATTAAATGTTTAATTACGTTATTCACTTATAACCTATATACTAATAAATATTCCTGGGGAAAAATGATTCATTGTTCTTTATTATGTCTTACTATATACTATATTGCAGTAGTATAAATACTGTATATGTGCAAGAGTGTTAAATGACAAGATAATAAGCAGCAGTTTTGAAATCAATTTTATTTGTATACAAATAAAAAATGTACAAAATTAAGAGTAGAAAAAGAGTATATGTATGCATACGAAAACATCGAAGAAAAGGCTGGTCGATTAAAAAGATCATCCAAGGCGCAGGAACGTGATAAATACATAGATATGATGTTGTATTATTTCTGGCTTTACTACAAAGAAATATGTCATCTGTAGAGAAAATACAGTTTAAGTACCAGTCTGAGGCAAATAAAGGAAAATTCCTATTAGTCATTTACAGTAAACATTGACTAAAACAGTGACATCAACAAATGGAACAGACTAGAGCTTCAAGATCATTCTACAGAAACTCAGAGCCTATAACAGTTATCACAGAAATTATACCCTGATTGCATATGAGACAAAGAAAACACTATGAACTGAAGATGCCTTATGCAACCATGAGACATGTGAGATATACTGTTCCCTTGTGGATAAAACTCACTCACTCCCATACCTGGGTTCGTAAAAAATAAGGTTTACATTCAGCTTAAATACACTGAATTACGTTTTGAAGGTGCTTTTTATGATTTCCCAGAATCACATAATACACACACCAAGGCATACGGCATAATCACACACTAAACCCAAAGCATTAAAGGCAGGATTATACCCTCTGTCAAAACTGCTTAGCTTAAACAAGCATTTCTTTTCTATATTATCTTGGGTTTAAATTTTTTTAATAGTTCTGCATCCCCTGAATGCACGTTGATATATAATTAAATGGATCTGCAAATGATTAAAAGCACTTGCATGCTACATGCCAGAGATAATCTTCAAGCACATCAGCAGAAACACATAAAAGAACACAGGAGTCCACCAATATATACACAAGGCTCTTAACCCTGTCTTTCTGCACACAGCACAAGGCAATATTCAGGTTTCTTTCTGTCCTTGTAGTGAATTTGATTCCGTCGTGTGTAACACGGGCATTGGGATGAAGAGAAATGTCTCTTGAATTTCAGACTGTTAAAAAAGTGATGTCTGTAACTTGAGTAAATGAAGGAGTCCTCAGTGTTTGCGAGTGCGATGACCTCCAGCGCCTGTGGAGGTGACATAGAGGAGCGGCTGAGGCAGCCGGGTTTGGGGGCCGTGCTTTACATTGCTAAGGTGAGAGGGAAGGTTGATCAAGGGAGCATCTCCTGTTGAACCTGTCAGGTTTGGGAAAGCAGATGAAAAATATTTTCATGAATAAACCTGATATTATCCTAATATATTTACCACTATTTAGAATTCAGTTCAAGGTTATGTTGTGGTTTATAATAGCAAAGGAATGAAAAACATCTTTTTTAAGGTACATACAGTATTATGCATTTAAGTCAGGAAAGGTAGGCTTGTTACATAACAAAAGAAAAAGTAGAAAATCATGTAGAGACACTATAGAGTGTGTTACTGACCTGTCTGGTGGATGGCGTGGGAGGGTCGGGCTTTGCCAAGCTGAACCGGAGCTCTGTGCCGAGGGCGCAGGAGGGGTGCAGGAGGCTGGCCGTTAATGTGTAGGTGTGGGTCAGAAGTGCTATCGAGAGGCCTGAAACTTTGGCTAGTGCTCTTCCCGTGAGTTAGCTGCGAAAGAAAATGTACCTTAATGTAATCATTCACTCAATCCTACTTATTTAAAATACCAATGAGGATTCAAAAAAAAAAAGGAGAGCACCTGCAGACTAGCAGACCATTTTTCATATCATTTATTTTTGGGTGATGTTTTTGGTTGGCTATGTATTTATTCATTTATTTATGCAGTATTTACCTCAAATGACTTTAGCACTTTGTACGATTTATATTAGCAGGAGTTTAGGCAGAAACAAAAGAAATACTTGATACAGTTCACAAAAATGATCAAGCATCTGCTCCGTGTACTCTGTGTTAGATAAACCTTTATGTGATAATGAATGACAAGAAAAACTATCTGTTTCATTCAGAGATGTCCTAACAGAGAGCAAACAGTGATAGAAACACTGAGATCACTGACAGAACATCATGTGTGAAAGCATTGCATATTTTAGCATGTGCATATTTGTTATTCATTGCTTCAATCACAGCTGGTCAATTATTCCTTGTCAGGCTTCTAAATAAACAATTACTTTAACACTGTGATGAAAAATGTCTTAATGACTCACAGCTTGTCCAGTCACCTCAAAGGAGCGAGATCTTCTTTTGCGCCTGCGAGCCTCAAAGTCCTGCTCCCGTGGGCCGGTGTTTTTGGGCACAGCCTGGCGGTTCCTGGGTCGTGTCCAGGTGCTGTTTGGGACAAGGCCATCACCCGTGCTGCTCGACAGATTGTCGTCGGATGTGGCGTGGCGGAGCTCTGGGCTTGGCTGCCGTCCTCGACGCAGCACTGGCCTTTTCAGAGGTGCATCAGTTAAATACAGTATACTTTTATTTTTTTTGGTATCCATAATCAAGGGAGGAGGAGGAACACGCAGAGCATCAATCTCCAGCACTTTGGAACGGCGTCGTGCTGCTTTCACCGCAATGCTGTGCACACCTCTTAGAATTTTCTGCCTCTCTAAAGAAGGAAAAAGTTTCAAAAAATAGAGATTTATTAACCGGTGATACAGAAGATTCCCTCAGACAGGAATTAAGCCGAGTATATAGACTCTAATGAATTCTATAGAAGACATTAAACAGCTAAAGCCAGGCTGTATCCAATAAACCTGCACATTATCATGATCTCTTATCCTGACATTTATACTGAGCCAAAGACAACAAGCTTTTTCTCTGCAATTGATAATACAACAGATGGTACAGAGAACTTGACATACACTTGTGACATACAGTTACACTTATGTATATCTGCATTGATTGTATTTAGGAAGTTAGGAGATAATGTAATACACGGAAAAATTGCTTCTGATTGTCTTAATTTGCATCCCACACCAGCATGCAAGGCAAAAATATGACTTCAGCTCAGAATTACTCAAACCATACTGTCAATTCCCGTTCACCTTTAGGTGTGAGAGGAGCTTCAGTTCCGTTCTCACTGCTCTCAGGTGAGGAGTCCAAGTGGCTGCTCATACTGTGGCTCAAGAGGGTGTAGCTCAGAGCTCCATCTAAAGCGCTGGGCAACAACTACAGACAGAAGAGGCAATCATAATGTCATTTTCTATAACACAGTCATGTATATTCCCTGCAGAGGCTTATGAAACCTTCACAGGATCTATAGATCAGTTGGAACAGCACTCATGCCAATGTCTGAAGCATTCTGTCCACTGAAACAACTCTACAGAAACAAGAGTGCTGACCTCTCGGTTGCCCTGTCCGTTGATGTGAATAGGTGGAGGAGTCATGACCGCAGAGCTCTTTATCTGCTTTGCATGCAGGCTGCTCTTAAACACACGGTTACTGTCACTGAAAGAAAACAATTGCTGAAATGAAACAACAGCGTGATGACAGCATATAACAGCGAGAAGGATTAAACATGGAACTTAAAGGTTGACTTGACAAACCATGTACACTTGGAAAAATGTTATTTTACATTACCATAAAAATGTTTTGTTTGTCTTTGTATACCAAATATGCTTCATATTTTGGGCAGTTCATTACACTACAGCTGTAACAGAAGTTCATTACAGTGTAAACAAGCCTAAAGTAACTGAGAAGTAAGATAGTTTTTCTTTAAAAGTTGGTTTTCTTTAGAATTTGACAGTCAATCAATCAGTAGTGTAAGATTCCCATAGCTATTAAAGAAATTGATACCACAGCACTGTTGTTCACTCAATTCTGATTGGTCAGAAGGTGATTATTACTATTATTACTTGTCTATATCAGCACAGACAATAGACCCAGCTGTGATTCAAATGATAGCTTCATATATGTTATGCTTTTGTTATAATGTTTCGGATGTTTCGGATTATTTAATGTTTCACAACATTAAATAATAAACAGATAATAAACAGATAAAAAGTATGACGTTCTTTAATGACGTGTTCTTGGCATCTTTGGAAAATTGCTGCGGTACAAAGTGATAATTAAAGAATAAATGAATGCCACTGTCATGTTTCATCCTCGGATCATTTATTACAATGAAACTGAACATTCCTACTGTATGTCAAGGACAATGTCAAGTGTCTTCAGGATTGTGACATAAACCAGATATAATATATATTATACTATATAAGGACATAATGATATAATAGTACTCATTACCAATGTGTGCATGATTTTTAACTCAAAATGTGCTTTCTGAACTAGCACTGAAACCTAAGCATGCTCTTATATTTATTGGTATGTTATTTACCCATCAGGCTCTGGTAAAATCGGTGGCAAAGTGTGCCTCCGCACTTTAACCCTTCCTTGTCTGGTTTCAGACCCCAGAGTGCGAACACTCTCCTGATCTGAATCCAGCTCCTGCAAGGGGTCACGTCCTCTGCTAGGGAGAGCAATCTTGGGCAGAGATCCCTCCTATGAATAAAAGGCAGGGTGGTTATTCATACAAATAAAGATGTATCAGTGCTTCTGTAGTATACAGAATCTATATCATTTGACATGTTAAGTCACACCTTCAGAGTATGGATGGTGACCTTATCTAAAGCTATGACTCGATCCAGATTTCCCTCGTCCAACTCTCTAATGTACATATCATACAGCTCCTGAAGTTGCGGAGGCACCAGCAGATTGTGATCTGTGTATAAGATATAAAACATTATAAACAACTTCTGAATGCAGATTTATCACAACAAAGTTCCCCTTCTGCTCTGCCTTGACACCACTTACTGTTGATGAACTGCCGCTGCTGCTGGATGATTTCATGGCACAGCTGCCTGTGCTGTTCGAAGCGCTGCACCACAACATCCTTCTGGCGGATTACGTTGTCCTTGAGAAGTGTGTGTGACTGCATCTCAGCATTTTCAATCTCCAGCTCGTGCACCTTACACAGCAGTCCGAGGACCTCCCGTTGCTCCTCTGAGCTCACCCTGCATGGCAGCAGCTCCTCCAGACGCCGAGCTCTTTCCCGTAACTCCACTAGGAGGCGTTCTAAACCAGCCTAGACAGCACAGCAAAGTCACATAGATTAAATAAACTCTGTAGAATGTATTTTTTATCATAATCTTTTGATCAAAGTAATGTTTTCTGGGGTTGTAAATACATAAAAAGTGTAAAACAATGACAGACGATGTAATCTTTTCACTTCTGTCGGTTGTAATATGAAGAAATATTGCTTGAATTTTGTGTGGAGAGAAAAAACTATCTTTAATGATTCTCTTCCTAGTGTAAAGGACACGATTCAACTGGTTAAGTCCCAGTAGATTAGTGTGCTGAAATTAATTACAGTGTCTGCTGGAAAATCAGATTTTGGTCTGATGTTATCGGTCTGATAATAGCTAAAGAAAAAATAGCTAATAGAAAAAAAAAAACAGTGACCAATACCTTACAGTGGCCATGAAAACCAGATCTGAGTGTCTGTGAATCTGTTAGTTATTACCTTTTGTTTGCGTATTTTTTTCTGTTCATTCATGAGCATGACCAGGTTCTCTCTTGCCATGGCCACCTCCTGAGTCTCTGTGCTGTCCGGAGGAGAATCCGGAGTGTCTGAATCCTTCTCACTCTCATCCTTGTGAAAACTCTCTTTCCTCCGTTCACTTTGCCACTTCCTGTGGTGCCTACTTCGTTCCTGCTCCCAACTATAAAGAGATAAATAAAAACCTCACATCAGGACCAGGACCAGGATCTGGAACAGGCTAGTATGTCTTTCTGTAGAAATGACCGAACTTGTTTCAACCTTTGGTATTCAAAGAATTCTGCTTTACTGATTAAATTTGGATTTCAAAAGGGAAAAAATTGGTGCTATAGAACTTAAAATAATTCCCACTTATATATAATATATTTTTGAATATATTTTACTACAGTTTTGTATATGTATGCGTCTGTGTATGTGTCTACGTATTTTTATATGCTAATAGAGTGTTTTAGAAACGATTCTCACTCTGCAATGGTTAGCAGGTGTTTGGACGTGTCAATCTGGATCTCCATGTTCGTGTTGTCCAGCTCCATTAGCCGTTTTCTGATCTGCATCTGCTGTCTGAAGGCTTCTATTAGCTGTTCCCTCAGATGGTCCATCTCTGCTCTGCTCTGCTGTGTGGAATGAGCCTGGACTTCCGCTACAACACCACAAGGGGGCAGCAGTGAGTGCCAAAGTCTGTGTGAAAGGGTACTCGGCAACAAGCACAAGTGTCATATCCCTGTCAGATAGTTGCTATGGTGTAGAGGGAGGAGTCTATGTCAGAATGTAACCAGCTGTAAACAACCTATAAAAGTACTCAGGGAAATAAAAGTAAGAGTATTAAGAACTAATTTAAGCAATTCTGTCAAATATTATATATTTTTTGTTATTTAATATGCCACACTGAACCAATATAGCAAATAAAGGAAGGATACTAAGCCCAGTATTCGAACTCAGATACAATTGTGAGCTTGTTAGCGTAACAGGTGAATGTCCACCAAGAGAACTTACTCTGTGTAAATGCCAGATATGAGCTCATTACTGACCAGACTGTTCATGGCATGGAAATCTGGCCTTTTAAATCATTTCAACCACACTGTTGTAGTGCAATGAGGGAACAAACAGATCTGTAAAATATACCATTGTCAAATATTGGAAGAACTGAAGTACCCTGCACATGGCGTATGTCTGTTCTGTCAGCATTGCTCTGTCGACCAGACTGTTCGGCAATCTTCGTCTTCAGTCTCTGTATCTCACTGCGAAGGTCTGAGATGATGCTGGTGTACTGCGCAATGTGATAAGACACATTCAGCAAGTTTCTTTTCACCTAAAAAGACAGTGTGTGTGTATGTGTGTGTGTGTGAGAGAGAGAGAGAGAGAGAGAGAGAGAGAGAGAGAGAGAGAGAGAGAGAGAGAGAGAGAGAGAGAGAGAGAGAGAGAGAGAAAGAGAAAATATTAATATATTAAATATCTCTGATCATAAATGTGTCTTCAGGTATGTTTTTCTGTTTTATAAAACATAAATTCTATGAGCTCCACTAACATGCTATATAGGTATGTTTGTGTGTGTGTGTGTGTGTGTGTGTGTGTGTGTGTGGTTGTATGCTTGTGTCCTCACCCTTGTGCGGATACTTTTGGCACGATCAGCATAAGTCAAAGTGTTACGAGACTCTTCAAAGGCAGATGAAGCAGGACTTATATGAGCTATCATTACCGTCCGACTGTTCCCACCAAGCGAGTCCTGTGAGTCAGAGAGAAAAATAAAGTCCATTTTAACTGCATAGCTACAAAAGAGATATAGAAAAACAGGAAAGAAGATAAGCTAGCTAGACCCTCACAGATGGATAGTAAATCAAAGGATACATTAACTGAAGGAAGAATTTCATTGCACCTCTGGTTGGTTCCTTGTTTTATTTGTCCCTTATCAATAGGGATATAAAAGAGAGTGAGAGCATCATTTCTTAACCTTAAGCAGTCGTGTCAGCTTGCTGTCTCTGTAGTTGATGTATCTGTTCCCGTTTTTCTCACTCAGAGCATTGATACAGTTTCCCAGTGCCAACAGAGACCTGTTTATGTGAGCTCCTTCCTTCAGCCTCTGCCCCCTGTTCTGTGTCTTAAAAGGGAACAAGAATGGATTATTACAAAAGGTATACATTAAGTATAGATAAAGTATACTATATATTAGTCTGACACATTAATAGAATGGGCTGCACACTGCTGGAAATTAACAGAATCTAATGCTAGCTAATAAACTGCCATAACGACAAAAACTTCAGACAGGAAAGTTTTTTCCATATGCAGTTCTTGTATCTATTCCTCCGTCTTGAGGTTGCATATATTTACCTTTCAGTGACAAATATATCTAAGAGCTCAAATTTATAAAAGATCATTATATGAGCTGAGAAATGCCTCTGGGGAAACCAGCTTATGGGTCACACATCCATTTCCACCAAGAGACCAAGTGGGTTGTAACACTTGATGATAGACACTCATCCACTTTCCAAAAACATTCTGCCATGCATTTTATTATTACATAAAAAAGCCTACTAAATAAGCAGCTCGGTGACACAGCTCTCTACTGTGAAGCTTCTAGCATAATCATGACTTGACATGATTGTTGGTGCCAATAATATATTCTTATTTTAGATAGGTTTATCGATTATCTAGTGAGAACATCTTTATTAACAAGAAATCTAATTTCCCCCCTTTTTTTAATTTATATTTTTTCATTAGATATTATAATTAATTATAATTTAAACCAATTTATTAAGACAGCTGCAACAAACAGCATAACATGTAGAACCATGTACTATAAAATACTGTAAAAAAGATCCGCCCTACTTACTCAAGGTGCTAATGGCTACACAGAGCAATTAGGTGGTAATTATTAGCACAGGGGTGTCCAGTTTTTTGAGCAGTGTGTGTGCAGGTTTTCATTCAAACAAAGCTGAAGCCACACCTGAGACAACTGAAAGCTAAGATGAACTGATGGGGTCAAACATCAGGTGTGGCTCGATGCTTGATTACAACATGAAACCCTGCACGCACACTGGATCTTTGTGGATAGGGTTAGACACCTCTGCTCTGTCACAATCACACGCACAGACTCAGACAAGTACAAGATAGCAGGTATGTGCTGTACCTGTGCAGCACGTTCAGAGCCAGCAAGATCGATCATAAAGAGCCGAGCAAAGCGGACCTCTTGCAGGACATCTCTGCAGCGACTCTGCTGCCGCACGGCCACCTGGAGCACGGCGTGAGAGCGTGAGGACGTCTGATTGGCCGCTGTCGGCTCCTGAGTTCGCTGCTTATTCCCCTTCATCAACAACTCCATGATCTAATAAACAAAAATCACAAAGACACAGACATTTTGAGGTACCACTGGATAAGCATCTGAGTAGACCATTCTACTGTATGCCTCTGAAAGCTGGCAATTTCAAACACACAGGACATTTCAATAACGAGAAAAAGCTGTCTAGAATATCAATCATCTCTAAAGCACCTACTGTACAAACCACAGTTCTGGATAAAGATACGTTTTCCCATGTAAATATGAACATATGTTTCAATCCTTGATTAATTCTGGCTCTTGAGACAATTGCAATTTTATAACAAACATAAATAAAATAGTTGTGATGATAATTTACACTCAATGAGGAAATGTGCGACTGACCTCACGTGCGTTAACAGTGGAGACCTCTGTGATGCCAGCTACCTGGATCTCCCCCTTTGAGTCCTCCCTCAGGTCTAGAAAGCCAGTGGATGGATTCAGCAGGTCCCGAATCATCTCATTATATATCTGTACAGAAAAAAACGTGTGTTCGATTTTAGTGTCCAAGTACCAAAATTCATCATATTCACCCTAAACTGCATTCAGAAGAATAATAATTGATTTGTGCTATATTTATATAAAATCCATTTGACATGTAAATATAGCATGTCTTTTAGTGCATCCTTACAACCTGAAGCACAAAAGAGCGTTACACAAGGCCGTGAAAAACACTTACAGAGGTTTAACTTAACAGGTACAGAGCAGAACCATAACCACATCCGCAATTGCGGTCACTTCAAAAGCTGTCATTTCAGCAGCGCCAAACAGAACATTTCCTCCATATTAGCAAGGACGCTTTCATGTCTCTTAAGGAGGTGATTATTTCAGGATGATGATGAAGTCTATAAAAGCCCCCTTGAAATAGATGGAAGTGATTTGATGCACACACACACAAAAAAACAACAAATTGAATAGAAAATGGAAGTAGACAGCGAAGAGAGGGAGAGAGTATTGTAACAGTAACAGTAAATAGGTTTACAATACAAAAACGTGTCACTTGTGCAAGTAGTTATCTATTAAACTGAACTATTTATTATTTTTAGTTAAGTATTCATTTTATAGAAGCTACAAGTATCTTGTATATTCATTATGTTAATTCTGACCATGTTCATAGATTTAAAATCATTTTTTTGTTATTTATTTTGTTACAGCATAAAATAGTCAAAATATTTTGTTTATATAATTAAAATTTTACTGCAAATCCAGACACATGTAATTTATTCTTAATTTTTCTCACGACATCCAATAACTATCACATTTTTGTGGGATTTTATCACATTTTTATCATATATTTGTCACAATATGGGCAAAAAAGCCCTACACTAAAGTGCTACTCTACAATGCAGGATCTCAAAGTCATAATGATGAAGAATTAGTTGGTGTATGACTATGTAGTTTTTAAATTAATAACTGGGGGGGACTTAAAAAAAAGTATAATAAATAAAAGGGTTTATAAAGGGCATGTGCTTCTTTTTTAAAAACTGAGGTGTAAAAATTATTTTGTTATTAAGGTTAGAGTTGGGTTTTGGAATTAAGCGTAGACACTAATTATTTTTATAATATATATATATATAGTTAGTTAGTCTGCCAAATGTCATAAACGTAAATGTAAAGTAGTTATATACATATTAAATATAGGTAACGTGTGTGTGTGTGTGTGTGTGTGTGTGTGCGTGCTTGGTGGAGTCTGATGAATCTGAGAAAGGCACCAGATGTGTCCTTTCCGAATCGCAGTCATAAACTAGCCTTTAACTTCTTTGTGTGTGTGAGTGGAGACAAATATTCTCCTCCTCAGAGACAGCAGAGCGGCTCCACCAGGGCCAGAGATCAACCAGCAACCGTTACGGCCCTCTATGTGGCCGAGCCTCAATGATCAATTGTGATTTATCATCACTGCATTCAGACAGGTTGCTCAGCTGGTGTTCAGTGTAGTATTTTTCACCCAGTGTCCTGCATATCTCTGTTATTACCATGCTGCTCTGTAACCTTTACATGACCAACCTGTGTGTGATTGTGCCCTTGTACATGACCTGACAGCTGGTCCATTCAAATTCTTGGAAGGGGGCTTTTTAATAAAGATCAATCAATTATGTTCCTTTCCTTTCTTTCTCTTTGCTGCCTGGCTCTTGTTGGCTGAATAAAGCTCTCAGTCGCTTTCCTTTCAAGACTTTCCTTTCACATTTGACACTAATGACAGTGTGCTATAACTCTTACAGTACAGAGATTTCTCTTTAACAAAATTTTTTTTTCTCTTTTTAGATCTCATGCAGTTGTATAATATGGGAAGTATGCAAAAGTTCCAGACATTGATGAAGTGATGGATATGTAGAAGACAGAGTTAATGGAATAAGTGTTCTTATACAACAGCAATAGTAAACACTCATATGATGGCAATATCCATATGATGGACTTGTATGACAGCAACTCAACATAATGTATTGCTAATAATAAGCAAATTTTAAAATAATTCTTAGTCAGCATAGATAATCACTATATAATCACTAATATGAAGTTTTTGAAAAGGAGATTTTTTTTTACAATTGTTGAAGGAGTATAAGGTGTTAATACCTTTGGGACAGAGAACGTTTCACGTCCTTCATTCTCTGAAATATGGCAAGCCGATTTTAACTTAAATCTTTAGGAAAGTGACTGTCGTGTTCTGCATTATTAAATATGAATGTTTAAGAAGTACGTCCATTCTTAATTACAATTTGCACTTGTTGATAAGTCGCTGTGGTGGAAATATTTAGAGGAAATGCTATTACTGGAACATAATCAACTTCAGGGTGGTTACAGTAACTCTGCTTTGTGTCAAGCTGCATCACAACACCCCATTGTTGATTATTTTATAATTCTGGTTCTGTCACATTTATTCTTTATTTAATAGTGTTTTGGTCTGTTAGATTGATGGTCACACACTTTGTCCAGCTCATATCCTATTTCAATATGCTTAAAGGCACTTACAGTAAACACTATTATAGCAGCTCTGAATTTCGGCTCTGAACGGCTTCTTATCAACGCACCAGTGTTAGTCACTGTACTGAAGTGTTATCTAGAATGACTGGTTGTTAGTATTAAACAAGTACATGTTATACAGTATATTTTTGAACACTGATAAAGATTCCAGAAAACCTGTTCCATATTATCACGGCTATACTGTAAGTGCCTCAGGGACTATTAACAGCCACAATATTATATGTTTATTACTTCCATTGAATTTACAGGGAAAGTGGTGTGGGAGTATAAATGTCTGTTATCTTACCTCTAGGTAAGACATGGAAACACTGTACTGCATGTCATCACTGGTCTCTTCAATAGCTTTGAACAGGTCGTTAAGAGTGCGAACATAGATGCCAGGCTCTTTATCCGTTCCCAACATAGTGTATGTCTTCCCACAACCTAAGTATGCAAGCATGAGCAAACACATAAATACAAGCAAAACCAAAATTATGCCGATAAATATACTGATGTACAGACATTCGCTATATGACCAAAAGTATGTCGAGATCTGACCATCACACCCATATGTGGTTCTTTCCCAAACTGTACTGCACCTCACTTCACCCAACGTCAGTACCTGACCTCACTTATGTAGCTGAATATACACAAATCCCTACAGCCACACAGCCCAATTAAACGGAAAGTCTTACCAGAAGATTAGAGGTTATTATAACAGATAAATGTAGAACTAAATCTGTAATAGGATTTTCATAAAGTACAGTACAAGAAGCGGTAGTCAGTTGTCCACAAACCTTTGACATTATCGCATACTGTTGTATTAGAATTAACTTTTACCCCAAACATTTCTATATCATTTAAATATAGAGAGCATTTGTTTGAACAAGTTGGAACAAGCACAGTGAGTTCTAAGGTAAGGTCCTGTTGTTCATGACTAGGTTTTTTTAGGCAGCTCTCAGACAGGAAAAGACCTCACACTGGCTTTAAGAATGAAGGTGATTAAAATATAGAGTAAACACAGGACTAAATGGAAAGGCACCTTCAAAATAAGATTTTCCTAATCACACTCGATGTGAACAGTGGAGTTAGAAGGGCAGTGACAGAGTAGAGCTTTTTTCCAATTTAAGGTTTTTAAGCATATCAAGCTGCAATATCTTTCACTCATTCATGTTCTACCACTTATCCGAACTTCTCAGGTCACGGGGAGCCTGTGCCGATCTCAGGCGTCATCGGGCATCAAGGCAGGATACACCCTGGACGGAGTGCCAACCCATCACAGGGCACACACACTCTCATTCACTCACACATTCACACACTACGGACAATTTTTCCAGAGATGCCAATCAACCTACCATGCATGTCTTTGGACCGGGGGAAGAAATCGGAGTACCTGGAGGAAACCCCCGAGGCACGGGGAGAACATGCAAACTCCACACACACAAGAATCAAATTGAGGAAAGAATCGAACCCCCTACCCTGGAGGTGTGAGGTGAACGTGCAAACAACTAAGCCACCGTGCCCCCCCTTGCGATATCTTCATTATTATTATTATTATTATTATTATTATTATTATTATTATTATTATTATTATTATTATATCCAGAGTGTTTTAACCAGTGAAAACAGTAAAAACACAAAAACACAGAGTCAAATGTCTCGTGGGACTAACTTGTGTTGCAATTTTTTTCTTTCCTAATGCTGACTTTTGAATTTAAAATTCTGAAATTGTATATTTTAAAGATTGGGGGTTAACAAAATTTCTATGCAATGATAATAATTGTTAGGTTAATTGTTTCAGACATTTTTCTGACCCAGAAATTAGCCTCACCCCCAGATGTCACAGATCTTAGGCTTTTCCCAAAGTTGATGGACAAGGCTTGAAGGCTTGACAATGTTTTAAATTCTGTTGGTGATCACAGGCAACTCAAAAAAAATAATAAAAAATCAAATATAACTTGTGCTGCTTTGTGTGCAGCACAAGTGGCTGGTATAAAGCTACACAGAACCTTTATAAAGCAAAGACAGCTTTCACCACGGAGACGAAACAAACCAAACAACCCAATTAATGTCTTAAGGCTCGTGAATTCTTAGAAGCTCTTGTGTTCTTAGAAACTGAATGTTTCCTTGGCTTAATAACCAGAAGCATTAGTTTCCATTTAGAAAGCTGTACACACACACTCATTTCCTCATACGGACTAAAGGATGACTAACCTGTAGGTCCATAGGCAAACACAGTGGCATTGTATCCTGATATAAGGCCCTCGATCAACCCTTTTGTAGTGGCTCGGTATACCTCCTCCTGTTCACAACACACAGGGGGGATTCTGTCTTTATAATCAGAACTTACATAATACCATACATACATATATAACTGCAGAAAATAAGTAGATAAAATAAGACTAGATTTTGCTAGCTACATGCCAGGGTCACATGGACTTCACATTTTAAAACGGAGGCCTACTTGTGTGGCTGTGTAGTCAAAGGCCACATCAAACATGTATGTCTTCTCCCTGGACCGATGGGCTCGCAGGATGTCGTCCGGATCCTCTAGAGGGTCCATGAGCACTACCATCTAAGAGAAAGTGAGAGAAAGATTCAGAGATAGAGGTAGAGAGAGAAAAGAGAGGAGAGTGAAAGAGAGAGATTATTTTAAGTCACTAACTGATAGAGGTAAAAGAAAAGGAGTGAACAGTAGACACCAAAGCTGTCAATATCCATTATTTACATAGAGATTTTGTATCCAAATGCAATTTAATATTAATGACCTGATACTTTCTACAGAGACTGTAGTACTACACTGTGTGAACCACAGAATGTGAAAGTTGTTTCAATGTCTCAAGCAAATTAAATTTATTCTTAAATTTACTATTATTATAAATTTACAAGTGTCAGATTTTTTTTCTCTTCCCTTTACTCACAATAAAGTTTCATTTTCTTTGACAGTTCAAGTACAAATCCAGTATTTTTAACATAATTTGTTTCAAATCCAAAATAGTGTAATGGCAAAATGGCAGGTTATAGAGTAATAGCTCAAGTGTATTAATATCTCAATATTTCAAAATCACTTTGTGTTTGAGAGAGCTTTATCATCCCAAAATAGTTTTAAAAAATTCAGGATTTATTTTCTGAAAATACATGTTTAATACATTAATGCAGAATACAGGATCTTTCAAACTTGATTTTTTCTTTATTTTATATACAAAAACAACACAACAAATAATTAACAACAACGTTTTTAGACCTATAACATTTATACTCCAAGTTGTTATGTAAAAGCCATCGATTTGATTTTGAAGAACAGAAATAAACACTGTGCACTCTTCTGATTATTCTTCCAATCATTTGTTCATTTGTACTAACACATTTTACTCTGAGTTTAATAAAACGTTAATCAAAGCAGACCTAACAACAAGCCACTTTCATACAGTTGAAGAGTATGTCATTGTAAAGCAGTGGTAAATATTACTTTTGCTGAGTTGATGATGAGTTTCATAAGCTTGCTGTGTATTTATATCGACAGATTATTTTCTGGAAATTATGCTGTTGGAGAGAAAAGGGCCATGAAGCTGAAACCTTGTTGTGTCAAGAGCTCTACTCATGCTGGAGTGCTGTGAAGCTCACTGCACGGGCTGCAGCTGCCTGTGACAGGCTGACACTCAGCTCCCCCAATCGTTTGATGAGCCCTCAGATACACACACTGCTGCTTTGAAGCCTATTGTTTGAGATGCACGAGGAGAGATCTGACTTTTAAAAGAGCACAATTAAAACATCAAACAAGGCGAACTCAAGTCTATAAAAAGGGCATAAATACTGAAAAGCGACGCGTTTAATGAGAAGAGAACAGAAACCTGTTGAAATGAGATTGAAAATCGATATATTCAAAATCTAACATATCAGTCTTCAACAGTTCTTTTTGGGTTAGTGAAACTGGAAACCTTTATTTTGGTGATTTCTGAGTCTCTATTGCTGAAATTATTTTAAAAAATGCTTTTAATAGATTGACTTATTCTTCTATTATTTGAGCAGTATTAGGGCAAACCATGGAATCACTATTTCCCTTTTTACTTATTTTACTTTTTTCTAGTCTGTTAATATAGATTTTTTTTTATGATTTTTTAACATTTGATCTTCAGTGTTTCTGTTTGAAACGTCCGTGTTTTATATCTTGGACTATTTTCACTTTGGTTATCGGTTTCCTACATTAGCTTCACAATGCCATTCAACTACCTGCTGATAGTGATGCATGTGATTAAGCCCTATTTCACTCCTACGTAAAAACAAAACAAAACGATGCAGCAGTGCTTTAGTCCTTTAGTCTGTCCACCTCCTCATGCACTAAACTCAAACTGCTCAGGCACCAACGCATCAACAGTCATGCTAATACTCAATCCACACCATTGTCCTTATCATTTTGTACTTTCTAAGCCGAGCCACATACAGTATATCTGCATTAAATTCTGGAGCTTTAAGTCTAATATTTGCAGGAAATTGGCGATTGAAAAAAGAAACCCTTACTCAAAGCTGATATTTTTTTTGCTGCTTTTTGCTCACACGTTTAAGAAAATATACAACACAAGCCAACATAACAGCACATCACAAATACAGTATATTCATATAAACTTTTATCATTTTATTTTGTTTTGAGTTTTCTTTTAATGTATGGACTTGACATCAGTCACTGCTTATATATTTTTAATTTCTCTTGTGTCCTATAAGTCAATAAGCTTTTCTGTATTTATCTTGGAGTCAGTGACAACAACAGCAGTGTGTTAATGTCAGTGTTTCCATGTGACTCTAACATTAAGGCTTCATTAACGATCACTGGTCTGCTCTTGGCCATATGGTGCGTGTGTCTGTTAAGTAACCCGGCACCATCACACACAAACACACACTGAGCCAGGTGCGCAGTGGGTCCTTTAGCACTGCTCATTGTGTTAAGTTCTCTACTCAACTCCACATTACAGTGTTTCTGATTAGCCTAATTGATAACCGGAGCTTACTGTTAATTCAAATATTTCCCAGAATGCACATCACTGTACACTCAGGCTATCAGAATGTATTTGACTCTTACAGGAATTTCCACACTGTTTACATATCCAAATACAAAATGTCTACACTGAATCCACATTAAACTATTTGAAATTTTACTTTTAGTGTAAAAAGTATTTAGTTTCCTTAACATTTTGTAAAAAATGATCCTCATGTAATGAGATCTAGAAAAAAGAGCCAAAAAAAGATCTATATAAAGACCGACATGCTTATGAATTATATATTTCTTCATTAAATTTAAACAACAATAAATTACTTAATAGAGTAATTAGTTCTCATTCATTATAGACAAAGCTCAAACTGCCTTCTGTTGAACATACATAAATGGGATTCTGACTAAATGTATGATGTGTGAATAAATATATAATATAGTTCCAAAATTAAATTCCTCAGCTAGATAGATTTCTTATTTCATTTCTTTCTGGATGAAAGATTGAGTAAGAAGATAAGACTTAATCTAAGGGGTTAAAAATTCTGTACAATTCGGGACATTTCTATAGATTCTGAATGGGATTTTGTTTTACTGTAATTCTTTCCCGTTGCAGTTTTTCTATACTAGCAATTAATCTGCTCTGGAAAAATTGTATGTAAAAACTAGTTGATTTCAGATACAGTAAAAGGAAAGAATTCCATCTTATTCTTCTTTCTGTACTAAACCATTAGCGCAAAAATGAAATGGACCCTTAAGCAAGTCATTTAGCTCTTCAGTGCTCTGTAATATGCATGGAACATATTATGCCCCATTTATAAAAGCAAACAAGATACAACTGACAAAACACAAAGAACATTGTGCTTCTTCTTTAACTCTGTCAAAACATACATCGACTACAAACATTATATAACTATTATCTCACAATATGTACAAAAGTCTGCGGGCACCTGACCATCACTGAGCCATCAGTGTTTTTTCCCCATACTGTTGCAACAAAATTGGAAACCCACATGTATATGTTTGTATATGTACATGATGTCTCTGTGTGCTGTGAAATTAAGATTTAACTTCACTGGAACTAAGAGGCATAAACCTGTTCCAGCATAACAATGCCCCAAACTCAACGAAGACATTGTTTGCACAGATTAATGTGGAAGAACCTGAGTGTCCTGACCAGAGCCCCGACCTCAACCATTTTGATGCACTTACCATGCATCAGATCTCACCCGACATCAGTGTCTGTTCTCACTAATACTCTTGTTGCTAAATGAACACATACCCACAGCCACATTACAATATCTAGTGGAAATCGTTCAGAAACATTTTGCACATACACATACATATATATATGATACGTGTATATTTGTAAAAGTGCAACATCATAGGTTTTGTTATTAATACTATACAAACTTTTTCTGAATCTGCATATTCATAAAATATCATTTGAGAGAAACAATAGAAACATATCTATTTGGTGGCTGATTTATTAATTTATGAATCATTTTCTTTTTTATTTATTACATAATTACTTCATATTTATTTTATTCATAGCCAAGTCAGGACAGGTAACTGTAATATAATCAGCAGTCGGATCCAGGGAAACATAATATTTGTACATTACTTATTAATTATGTGCATGACATTCATTCTATTCTAACTGAAGAAAAGGGCTGATGGGGCAAGCCTGAAGAGAGGGATTGCCTGAAGAGAGGAAGAGATCATGGCTAGCCTAAAGAAAGGAAGAGATCAGGTCTAGCCTAAAGAGAGGAAGAGATCATGGCTAGCCTGAAGAAAGGAAGAGATCAGGGCTAGCCTAAAGAGAGGAAGAGATCAGGGCTAGCCTGAAGAGAGGAAGAGATCAGGGCTAGCCTGTAGAGAGGAAGAGATCAGGGCTAGCCTGTAGAGAGGAAGAGATCAGGGCTAGCCTGAAGAGAGGGATTGCCTGAAGAGTGGATGAGATCAGGCCAAGCCTGAAGAGAGGAAGAGATCAGAGCTAGCCTGTAGAGAGGACGAGATAAGGGCTAGCCTGAAGAAAGGAAGAGATCAGGGCTAGCCTGAGAGAGGACGAGATACTGTAAGGGCTAACTTGAAGAAAAGAAGAGATCAAGGCTAGCCTGAAAAGAGGGTAAGATCAGGGCTAGCCTGAAGAGAGGAAGAGATCAGGGCTAGCCTGAAGAGAGGAAGAGATCAGGGCTAGCCTGTAGAGAGGAAGAGATCAGGGCTAGCCTGAAGAGAGAAAGAGATCAGGGCTAGCCTGAAGAGAGTAAAGGATCAGGGCTAACCTGATGAGAGAAAAGAAACCGGAACTAGGCCTGAAGAAAGGAAGAGAAACAGGTAGATACCTTCTAGATTGGGATCCACTCAGAAAGGTAGAAATCTCTGTTTTTTTACTAGTACTGGAAGTACTCATTGTATTAGGCAGCACAACTGCTCTTCTTTTCAATTCATATTTTCGTAAATGGGATGAAAAATTAGATGGGAGCTTAAGTCAGACAAGTTCTCTGAGGCATGACAACACTGTACACAAACCAACAATCCATAAAAATATTTTCAGCCAAGCTAAAGTCAAGCCCACGCATGTCATATGCTCAAATTTGTTGCTAAGATTTCAATACTCACATCCCCAGGCCATACGTGAATCAAGCCAAGACTGCTAGATCATACATTATTAACGTGCAGCAATAAGCCAAGTTCAACACAACAGGCTGCAGATTACATGGAACCAATTAGTGATATGGTAGTATTTATATTAGCACAAATAAAAGCATAGTGGTCAGGGGTGACAATACAAGTCCTCAGGGATGATCAACTTACCAATTACGAGGAATAGGAGGATTGAGTGGGGAAGGGAGGACAGCTCTGGATGCTGTCCAGGCTAATTAAAACTTCTATCCATCATAAAAGAGGTGTGTAGCGGGGTATAACTCCTGCTAGAGAGGCTGCCAAGACAAGCTACAGTATCAGTTTGGCATTTCCAGCCCAGCAGGGACAGTTTGTGGCAAGGTTTCAATTCCTGATATTGTTCTGAAAGTAGGGCCAAGGAATCAAATAAAACACGTCATAATTTGTTGTTTATTTAGCGATTATGGAAATTGTGATGTATATCATCAGCAGAAAATCAAGCATTATTTTTTACTGAGAATTTAATTATCTTATTTCACAAGTCACTTGAATTGACTGCATGTCATTCAAAGCTACAAGTAGACTGTAAATAATATCAACATAAAGCTTTTTACATGAGCCCAGATTCTGTGTAGTAATGATAAAGGAAAAAAGACCAACAGCCAAAATGATTCTGTTCACAACTACATAGTTAGCACAATACCTCTATAGATGGTCTGTATTCATAAAGTCAAATCTATACTGAGGCAGTCTTTGGAAATTTTTGTTTTTGTGGTTGAAAGATATTCATGGTCAAGAGTAACACTGCCCATGCATAGGAGCACATACATACACAAAAATAGACATACATGATTAGGAAAAATACTGATAAACATGGTATCAGGATTATGGTAAATGTGCCTGCAGAAGTGCAGAAATAAACATTACATCAATATTATGCAACTACGTCCCTTTGTGTTATTGAGTGCACAGGGAGCAAGTTGTTTTCTCCAGAGAAAATATTCACCAGAGTCTGAGAAAAGATCACAGCTCATTATTGTAAATGACATAACCCCAATTGCATGTGTACAGCAATAAAGCTTTAAATTTCAATTGTTTTACTTTCTAAATGAACATTTTGTTTTGATATTTGCATGTTTGTGTGTGTCTCATAATCTGACTCTGACACATACTGTATACTGATGCAGGATACATCAGAGCTGAAGGGGTTTAAGAAAATAACCTGAAGCAGCGTTAACAGTGCAGTATCTGAACACACAACCTTCTGCTCTGTAACTCTTAACCATTGAGCCACCACAACAAACACAACTTGCTAACACTGATTCAATACAATCTTTCAGTGTTAGTTAATTCAGTGGTTGAAGTGGCTAATTCAATGTAAACTAGTTGGGTTATTTATGGTGGCTCACTGGTTAATGCTTTAAGTTACAGATTAAAAGGTATGCATTCAAATCCTGACACTGGTAAATGCTGCCAAGGATTGCCAGTGTTTTAAATCATTGACACCTAATGAGTAAGACAAAGGTGACAACAGCACTGAGGCAGAAACAAAAGAGGCAGAAATGTGTCCCGAACATTAGAATACCAGGTACCAGCATTTTAAGCCTTTTAAAATAATTCCAAAAGTATGAGCATCATTGGAAGAGAATTGTTTAGATGAGCAAGATTTGACAAACATTTAACAAAGCCCAATGCCACTCTAGTCTGTTGCACTTCAGTGGTGGTAAAACTGTGATGTAACGATATTTGATACAACCGCTTGTGGAACAAAACACCCACAGCAACAAATGTCCTGGAATCCACACAAGCCACAAATTAATGATATGACCTGATCCAAGAAATGCCTGAAACAGCTTCTCTCACACTATGTCATTAGAACTGACTGAGGAATGGATAAAAATACAGAAGCTGTCTCCTTCATTCAAAGCATTTACACAAATATTATGCATGGGTGTTGTCTCAGTCCACATGTTGACTGATTTTGAGACTGTATGTCTCCATCTTGTGTGTCCATAAATACCACAGTTCTGATTTATGCTCCTCTTGAACCTGTTGATGAATCAGCTGACATGTTGTGTTTTCTATTTAGTTGATAACAATCAGTCTGTCTGCGTTTGCACACAAATGTTCATCCATGCTTGTGTGTGTATATATGTGTGCATTTGCATGTGTTTCCTCCAGATACCCCATCTTCCAATGTGTTGCCCATAACAAGACAGTTGCCATAGCTACAGGGAGGCTCACAGACACCTACTGCTATCAGAGTGGTGGAGGAGAGGCTGTAGGGTTGTTGGGGTTGCATGGGGCAGGCTGCAGAGTCCATGCATTAAAGAGAGCCTTGGGTTGTAATTCACTATTTCAAACACATACATGCTGAGGAATGTAATTCACTGTCTGAATTGTGTGCACATTACATGCAGTAATTCACTAGATGATGACCTGCACTTTTGTGAAGGTTATAGGAGATGACACTCAACATCAACAACAAAAAAAGGCAGACTTGTTCTTAGTATCTAAATGCTTTCAACAGCAAGCCACTTCAATTCAGGAGTGAAAATGGTTTACTGTAACTTTGCACGCCAATGATATATGTTTTGGACAATTCCTTAGATTTGAATGATTAGAAATAGTCCCACATTAGGGATCCATGATATTTTGCTGACTGATTGTTATTACAGTACGGATAAACCCTGATACCACAGAAAACTGCATTATGCTAATAAGTACTAGAATAAAATAAGTTGGGCTACTGAGCAGAAGGTTGTAAAGTTGAATCCCACGTCTGCCAATAAAAAAAGATGTATAATGGATGTATAATGGATAAGGGTGTCTGCCAAATGCTAGAAATGTAAATGCAATCCACATAACCCAGGATTCACCAGTGTTAGTCTGTCCCTAACATATTTTGCAAAAAAATAAAAACGAAACTTGCTTAGTATCATCCAATTGTAGTCATGTGTCTCCATATTACAAACAATCTGTGTGGCAACCTGATTAATTATCTTGATTATCTTGACATGTCTGCAGCATCTGGGCCCATAAAACCTGGGATCAGCTACACAAACTGCTCTGGTGGTTGTTTCAGCGCCCACATTGAGATTCACAGCTTCACATTTAGTGAACAGACCACTAGAGTGAAATTAAATTCCTCCTTGTCTCCTTTTCAACCGCAGATTAAAAGCATTACTCCCACACTGCAAAAGAAAATCTTGGATGTAGTCAAATTTATCTAGTATATACTATTATAAGATAAACCAAACATATAGTATAATTGCTAAACCTATTTCTATACATTGCCTGCTCATTTTTTGTCTTTTTCTGTGGCCGGTACTTTTCATTTGACTCCATTATTTCTAGAAGAAAAAAGCAGTCAATAGAATAAAAAAAAAGGAGATATGCATGAAAACCTGAATAGTAAAAGCATTACATAAAAGCTGAATAATCTTACATTTAATAGTACTGTACAGAAATGATTATAAATAATAAAGTATATTAACAATATTAAAAATGTATTATGTAACTTATATTCAAGTTATTTTCACTTGCTAAGATATTAGTTTCTGCATTGTAATTTATTATGACATAAATTACCATTAAGTGGCATTTACTATCCTGGAAACATGTTCTTTCTTAATAGATATTCTGTTTCTTTTTTTCTTAGTTTTTTTTGTTTTTGTTTTTTTATAACTACAAATCACTATCCACTCTCCATGTATATAAACAAAGCCATCATTTAACATTATACATTTTGTCAGAATTTCTAACACAGATTCATCCACAACACAAGACGCTGTGCAGTTCTGGAGTGGCGAGATTACAGGTGCTCTGTAGCGCTCCACGGTCAGATTGCTACCATGACGTAGACATGACTGACGCACCAGGCTGCCCTGAAACAAAAGAGCCAAAGAAAACCAAAACAAAAAAAGCTCAGGGACCTTGAAAAGGCCATGACCTTTGAGCAACCCTTTCAAAGCTGAGAGCTAAGCTTGAAGAAGGTGAAAGCTATCTGATCGCTGCACCTTCATTCAACAATCCCTAGGGACCTCGTGTCCTCTTTCTGAGGTTCTTAGAACCTCCTGTGTTCCATAGCTGCATACTGTACATGATACACGGTGCCTAGTTGCAGTGTATTGCTGCCGGGTTCTCCACTGCTTTAGGTAAGCCTTCTGCTGTCGGGGTTAGACACAATGAGCGTTTGAACCGGCCACACGGAGTGGGTCGTCTGAGGTTGTGACATTGACCTTATGTAATATCAAGCCTGAAGTTGAAAGGTAACAAGAGAGAAATGGGGTGACAAAAGATCACAGATGGAATTAAGTTTCTCTATGACTTGGTTTGTTCTTTATTAAGTACAACATAATGCCAGCAAGAGCTTTTATAATTTATACCCCATATCTATTCCATATTTCATGAGACACAGCTATTTTACAAACTACATAGAGCACAATCTCATACACATACTGTACACACATTTACCTAAGACACATGAAAAAAGCCCCAGCTAAAAAACTCCAGCTGGTCTAATATGAGCACATGGCCGTTTGTGTAAGTCTCCAGCAATGTAAGCATCTTTGCTAGCTGCACCTGCACAGGTCAGTGCACCGTGTTGTCTAGGGAGGCAAACATCTAAATGCCAATCTAGTCCCAACAAGTCTGCTGACATAAAAATGAACTGTGGGGGTAATCAGTTTATAAAAATAATTATCTTTGTGAAACTACCAAAGAGACCAGCAGTGAAAGAGGACAGACTTATATTTACACAAAATGAAGCAAAGACATTTTCTTGGTTGAGCTAAAGAAATACATAGAATATGTATCATTGTTAATATTGGTTTATTTAGATGACTAAATAAGACTGAATAAACAACTGAATAAATACCACTATCAGGATCTGGATTCATGTATTAGGATTTCAACCAGCTTTTTCTTTTTTTGATTGAGTGATTGATTTAATTAAAATATGAAATCTACCACTGTCTCAAAATGGTCTGTGGATTCTTAACTGAGGACAGTTTTTTAATCCCAATTACACAATTATTAATTTCTAACACACTGTTTTTATGACTTTCCGAAAAAAAATTACAATTTCTTTGCCTAATTTAAACCAACATATCTCTGAGAAAAATAAAAAGTAATTTTTCTTTGTTCACAAGCTTCATATATGATTGCTCAATTTGTAAGAACAAATTACAAGTTCTTTGCAAATAATGTATACACATTCATTCACATCCCTAGAAAGCACATACCTACAAAGTGTAACTCCTCCGATATGCACCATATGATCCCTAATGGACACTGCATTGTTGACATCTTTACAGCTGACATGATTAGAATTAGGAAGCAAGGTCTGACTTGACTGTTAGACCATGACATAAAGGTCAGCACTGCACAGATATCTAGAACAATAGCCAATTACTGAGACCATAACAAATGTGATGGCTCCCAGAGCCCCAGACAGTTTAACGGCATTGTGTCCATGCTTTCACGTGCTGCTTATGTTGTTCTTTTATATTTAATTGACTGACTTGATGGCTAAGTCCACTAAGACACAAGAAAGTGAGAGAGAACATTTTACATATTACATATGATAGTATCTGAAAGGCATTATTCAAAACATAGTGTTAGTATATATCAAGTATTTAGACTATATAGTCATAGATAGTATAGGAGTCATAGCTTTATATAAATAGCTCCAGTGTCATTGCTTAATAAAAATTTAGAAGTAAAGCAGTAAAGATTTCCAGCATGTGTACCTGACATGAAGTAACATGTTTTGTTACCATTGCATGACATTAAATCTAACTATAAATGGATAAAACGCATGACATTATCTTTAACATCTAAAAAATTGCCATCATTACCAAATTGCTTTGTTATAAACGTCTTCAGGATGTGCTTTTACAGTGAAAATAATCAACTTTGGCCACAACAGCATTCATTATTTCTTCTCTAGTTAATTTCCATTATATAACTTTACCTGCTGTGTAACTATTCTGTAAATGGTTCAGGAAACTGTGCTATGAAAATGTTAGCATGATCAATCATGGGTATTTTTCTGTGTTACCAGGCCACAGGGACTTGCTGCATCTCTCACAGGTCCCACCAACAGACTTAAATGAGGAATTCACGAGAAAAAAACACATTGTTTTGTGGTATAGCAGAAAGTGATAACAAATAAATTCTTACTATTGAGTACCGAGGCTGAGTAACTGCAGGCGTGTGTGCACATGAACATGCCCTATTATTATAATAAACATCTTAATCACTAAGAAGGTGTGATGCGTGCTGGGAACTTATTAAGTGGGGCTCATCTTGCATTTTGCAGAAGTGTGAGACAAATGTAAAGCAGGATGCAGAAAGCTGGGGTTCTAATGGAGTTCACAACTAATTCTGCTGATGTTCTGTTCAATTTTTATAAAGAAAGGTTTTTTTTGTTGTTTAACTGCAGTCCTGGCCATTGTTAATTAGTAAACAGATACTAGAAATAAATAAACTCTAGCTTAATAAACAGAAGGGAGAGTTATTGATACACATATTTCTTTTGTGGTGCAATTGTTTTTGCTCTCTGAGGTCTGAGGTGTTTATGTGGCTTTCACCATATATTTTCATATATTCTGCCCTTCACCCTAATTCTCTCCATTCCTGTTTGATTGAGAAGAAGGCAGCCAGTCTGGGTCTTGTGTGCATGCATTAATGAGTCACACGGTGAGAACAGGCTGATCCCTTAAATAATATACTTGCCATATAACCAGCTTTAAACACCAAATAATATCTATGCATCAAATACCATCTCATTTCATGTTTGATAATTAGCATGGTATAAATAGCAATTCATTTAGTTCCAACTGATTTTTTTTAATGGTACACAATTCACTCAGGAGTGTAGAGTGTTTCAAATAAAGATAATGGGAAATTCAGTTTCTTAGTTTCTCAGTTTCTAATGTGTATGTTTTACTGACATGTAGTGAAATAAAATGCAGTATGTATTATCAGACTGAGATGCTGTGATTGTCACATATACACAATGAGCAAAACAACAGGTCCACAAAACTACGTAAATCACTGTATAATAATTCATATTAGCTCTGTTTATCGATAGTTGTAACAACACAATATTCTGAGCTCGGGCCTGCATGCAGTAAATGATTTGAATGATTCTGTTCCTCAAGGAAATTATGCACACATTGTTAAAGTTTCATTAAAAAATACATTTAAGATTAGCAACCTTTATGTTCTCAGATGAAAGCTATTTTTATTTCCTTCAGTCTTGAAGTTAAGTGTGCCCTAGTAGTTTGTCTAATACAAGCCAAGCTCACTGTGTCCCTAGTTACACCATGTCAACACCACTTTATCTAAAGTGAGTGATACCATGCACCAATGACTGCTGTTGAATCACACATTAACAAACAAATCCTTGCATCACTACGTTCGTGTTGGTGAACTTGCTTTTTTATACATCTTTTGTGGAGAAAGATACAGACGATAAAACAATGTTTAATGCATGTTTAAATTAAAAGCGTAATCTTCATCGTTATTCTATTTTCACTCCCGTTCAATAACTGCTTCACCTCAGGGTCAGATCGGGAGTCTATCTGGTAAACGTTGGAAACAAGGTAGTAATAAACCCTAATAGTAAACCACTTTATCAAAGGCAACACAAACAAACAAATACACACACACACACTCACAAGCTCATTCACATATTGGGGTCATTTAGCAAAGACAGTCCACTTATAGCATGGTTTTTGGAGGTAGGAGGATACCAGGGATTCCAGCCACTCATCAGGGATGTATATACAGATAATCATGTACAGCTGGAGTGTTCTCTCAGAGATGAGCGAGAAGGGTTTATATGCCAGGAGAAGCCTTTTCAGCTCCACTCAACTATTACATCTTATCACCAGAGCCCATCTTACCTGATTATGAGTGGGTGAAAGGAGAAAAAGAGAGAGACAGTCTGTAGATCATAATGAGAACAAGTTTTGCAGTGCCTTTTGAGAAATCCCCCAAAAGTGTCATTCTATGTTTGTTATGTTTTTTTTTTCCCAGACATTACCAGTCTTTTAACGACTCCATATTAACCTGGTTCCCCTCTCTCCAGGCTCCTTAAATTTATTGGTATCTTTTCCTCACTTGCTTTTAATACTGTCAGGCCTCCAACAGAGCGAGAGTTACCGTGTTTATATTCTTGGCTTTAAGTAGCTCTTGTGAATTTGTTAGAATTTGTAGAGAGTACTAACCTTGCCAGAAATCCCACTTTTGCACAATTGCTGCAAATAATAAAAGCTGTTTTCAATCAATTTTCAACTGATGCACGAACAGCGATGCTAAGGTAATGGTAGGAATCCAAGTTCTGAGGTAAAGAGCTGTGGAAATGCACATCCCATAATAAACAACAAACAAAAAGAGAATTCTGCAATGAAGGACATTTACAGAGAGGCACAGGGAAACGAAGTGCAGTCAAACCATAAAAAACACAATACAGAGAGTAAACCTGTAAATGCTCTGGGTCTAACTGTCGCATTTCCTTGGCCCAAACCAAACCTAAATCATGACTGTTGAAGGCCGTTTTTGTTTGCAGTGCTATTGCTTGCTCCAGCTCTGGGCCTATTCAAACACCAAGCCTATAAAAGTCACCACACACTATTTGGTGAGACTCTTCGTTTAGCCCTCGCTGGCCAATAGTAATTATTATCCGCTTCGACTTATGCCAGGCCACAACAGCATGGCAGAGACCCTGAGAACATTTGGCTAAATTAAGAAAAAAGAAGAGGGCCTTCAAAAGGAACCGGCCAAAATTAGATTGGAAACGAACTGCTTCCATCTGAGTGGACAAATGACTGCCAGTCCTAGTGGCAGAAAACTGGCTGCCTTTCTGCTCAGTATTGTCCAACTCAAGGTGAACGCAATTTGAATCGACTCCCAGAAACAGGAGGAGCTGAAAGATGCCCAGAAACCGAATACAGATGACTCGGAAAGGCTGCTTTGTTGCCTACAAAGGGAGGAATTTGCCACATACTCAGGTAAGGTTTGCGCTGAATCCAGATGAATGCAGCTCTTTGTTTTATAGGCCAGGATGTGTAAGTTATTTCCACCTGTTTCCCTGGCTGTACTTTGTGCCGGTCACTTTCAGCTTTTTATTTTCTGTCAGATTTTTCCTGTAAATTGACTTGTGCTGGTGAAGGCCGGAAACACAACCCATAAATAAACAATGCTCGACCTAGAAACTAAATGTAGACTCATTTCGGTAAGAAGAGTAGCAGAATTTGTGTTGATACAACACAAAATAAACATCCAACAATACCACAAAGCTCAACAGAAAACCTCTGATGGATTCTGAACGTTACAGGCGCAACGCAGTCCACTCTGGATCTTTAAACTTTCATAAGGATCAGATAGTGTTTGATGTTTCAAGCGCTTACTCTCCTCCTCCTCACTCTCTGTCTGTCATGTCCACCAGTGCTGATGCCACTGTAAGAGGGGAGGGAAAAAAGAAAACAAACAATGGCTCTGACCTTGTCTACAGATCACCATGACAACCAGGCCTCCCTATAAACCATTTACCCTCTGTGTGTGCATCTGTATGTGTGTGTGTGTGTGTGTGTGTGTGTGTGTGTGTGTGTGTGTAAGAGAGAGAGAGAGAGAGAGAGAGAGAGAGAGAGAGAGAGAGAGAGAGAGAGATAAAGAATAAGAGAGTGCACAGTACTGTGGACTACCCTTTACAGCCCCCAAAAGCAACAGGATATCCGTCACACACAATGCCGCAATCTCCAAAGTCCATCCACTTGTTTATAGCAGCCAGTCTCAGAGTCCCACCTGTCTTGTGAAGCAGCCCACCAAACTCTGTGCATGACTGAGGTCATATTTTGCTAATGCATGAACATTTTCCCTATTAATGATATTATGATTAATATTTATCTATGCTGAAAATAGGCCAATGATTGCACTTCTCTGTTACAGGAAAAGACAATAAAGTTTAAAAGGCACCAAAGGGACAAAGTGTCACTCAGAATAACAATCCATACAAATTTATAAATATAAATGTTCTTTTTAGATACACACACAGAATGTAAAGCCATGGTACATTGAGTTATGGTACAAAACCATTGACATTTTTAACACCATGAGTCCATGTGCTTCAACTGTTTACTAAATTATAGATAGTTACTTTTTTTGTAGATGATGAAGCACCAAGTGTGCTTGCTGTTGTCTGAAAACATATAGACAAACATCATTTAGAATACAAACCAAAAGGAATACACGCTTTTCATTTCAAATGAATACAAACTCAAGGTTCATACTGTAGAAATTTATACTGTTCAACGTTATGTTATTGACCATTAGAGTGTTGATGCTGAAACATACTACCTACTGCTGCATTATATACAAGCTGCATAATAGACAGACAGACAGACAGACAGACAGACAGACAGACAGACAGACAGACAGACAGACAGACAGACAGACAGACAGACAGACAGACAGACAGATAGATAGATAGATAGATAGATAGATAGATAGATAGATAGATAGATAGATAGATAGAGAATATTGTAAACTTTACATCAAAATGACATAAATGTGAAATTGTCTAAATTGTTCAATACATGTGTGTGTCACAAATTATACAACATGAAAGTAAGAACTGACTCATTTGAGGAGCATCACTGACTCATAGGGAGCATTTTGTGTTTTTATTAAGCTCTAAAAGATAAAGTTGTCCATCTGTCATCTGTAAGCAGAGCTTCTTAGGTAAGCCAATGACATCATCATCTCTGCTGTGTCCCTACACACACACACACACACACACACACACACACACCCTATCTCACTATTGAAGATCAGACCTTACCTGTGTGACATTACACATTGATGATGCATATCAATGAGGCAACTCAGCACCTTGCTTGTTTACATTACCGCGCCTTTCCGTTTTACTTCCACATGACATTTAGCAGCTAATGGCACCAACAGTGCTTTATATAAATACATTTGTAGGAAAATTCATATCCGCAAACCACTATCATAAACATATGAGACTGCCTGTTGCAAAATAGTTTTAGAAACAGACAATACATTTATGAAGACTAACAGACAAAAGCTGTCATGTGAATAACACCTTAACAAAAGCTCACTCATGTCTATGACAACAGCTCACTGGGGGATCATAAAGGAAAACCAGAAGACAGCTTTATAACTCTACATCCTCAGAGTCGGCACAGACAAGCCCTAGCAAGTTTAGGGTTTCCATAATTAGGAACACTGTATCATCACTAGAGGTTGGAGTTCCACAGGTATTCTGCAGTTACACCAATATAATTAGAGTCTTATTAAAATCACAAACACTGTCAGCAAGTGCACTATTATTATTATTATTATTATTATTATTATTATTATTATTATTATTATTATTATTATACCCAACCCCAACCCTCGAACTGCAAAAACAAACTAAATGCATGAAATTATGAAGACAAGCTTGTGCCAGAAATGTAACAAGCTGCCACTGCTGGGCCCCTGAGCAAGGCCCTTAACCTTCAGTTGCTCAGTTGTAAGTCACTCTGGATAAGGGTGTCTGCTAAATGCCGTAAATGTAAATGTAAATGTCATATTTCTGAATTATGAGGTTAAGTAACAGGTGAACTGTGCGGGTGGATTGGAGCAGATGGCTCCTGCCTAATCCCTCCAAAGCTCCAAGGCTGAGCTAAGACTCAAGGGGCTTACACCCTCAGCCCTCTTCCTCTTGAGGGAAAGAGAAGTGTTTCACCTATAAACTAAACTAATCTGGCTTAGTCTACCTGAAGATGTGAAGAGCCATATGGCACATGGTGTACACACTACACTCATGACACATTTGGTTTGGTCAGTCAGCAAATGTGACTAATTGATTTTGTATAAAAGATGGATATGAGAATGGGAGTACTGTGTGTACTGTGTGATACAGCTTACATTTTCAGTGCTTTATTATGTAGTGTGTGTGTTCACGCACATGTGTGGGTGTGTGTGTGTGTGTGTGTGTGTGTGTGTGTGTGTGTGTGTGTGTGTGTGTGTGTGATTGAGAAATCATTCGGACCTCATGTTGTGTCCCTCTCCTCCCCGTCTATTCATGTGGCTGCACAAACACAATACAAAACCTATAAGCCTTGGTGTGTGTGCAGCTAATCGCTGCGAGCACAATCCCGTCACCTCTCACATAACCTGTTTGCTCTGTGGACTCTTACGCTCTCTAATGTACACAAACCATGATGTACACTGTACCAACACAAATACACTACATAATTAAAATAAACCCAGCACTTATTTCAGATCCTTAAGTAATACCACCTTTATTTTATTTTTATTTTAGACCTTAGTGCATGTTCATATCTATCACTTAACACAAGTTGGTTTTGCCCGGATACAATAAGTAATTACACTGAAGCATGTCTGATATATAATACCGTTAAGAAATTGTAATAGTACTGGTTATAATCACTGTGTGTGTGTGTGTGTGTGTGTGTGTGTGTGTGTGTGTGTGTGTGTGTGTGTGTGTGTGTGTGTGTGTGTGTGTTTATTTTAATATACATTAAGCTTGGCTAATAAAAAGACGTTGACATAAATGTATTAGCTAGGCCATTGTATCATTTGCCTTGGATAAAAAAATATAATAACATATTGTGAGCTAGTTAGGTAAGTATATTATGGATATTAATACAGACTAAGGGAAATGAATGAGTCTATGATTATTAACTTCATGATTGAATCTCCAAATATTTAAGAAGACTCTGGAAAATGTTTTGGCTATGTTGAAAAAGACAATTTTCAAGTCTGGCTAGTGTCTTCATTTTCTGTTGATATATGTACCATTTGTGACTGTGTGTAGTAAGCAGAAAGGTTATACGAAAGCTTTTTGTAAAGCTCATAGTTTTTACAGACAATGAAATGACTTTATTTTATGAAGTTTTGTTCTTGCTGTTGTTCAGTGTCAAATATAAATAAATAACTAATAAAAATCTGCTTGTTCTAATTGTGTGTGTTTGATTTAATTTTTGTTCTGCTCAGATAAATATATAAACTGACAAATTAATGGTGGATTCAATCCCAGGAACACTGTGTACAAGATTAGGATAATACACTGGACAGTCAATAATACTCCATGCCAGTCCACAACCATTACTAATGGTTGTCTAGGTTAAAATTTTTTGGAAGATGCAGAAGAACTGCATGACATTTTGAAACATGATTTTAACAAAGTGAAAACCACCTAACAAAAACGTTTCCTCTCAGTTAAATGAGCCAGTTCAAGTAGTTCAGACCACATGGTATGATCTGTCCTATCATTTATTTATACAGTGTTTAAATCCAAAGACACATGGACAGAAATGTACTTCTTAGTGCATATTCGCTATTATTCAATATTACCATTTTTTCCATAAGTCCCTTCTTGGAAATTGAACTTAGCTATGTTTACGATTCACTCTCCCTTTAAATACATGCTTCATTCACCAGCTCTTAATTGGAACTAATTTGGATTACTCCAAACATTTTCTAATTAAATTAATAGCCTGCCTTCTCTCTGTGCTGCTGTCTAACCATAAGACAATTATAACACAGCAACAATCATCACGGATGAGGAATTATTTTCAAACCTAGCATCATCTTTGTCACCACTGTCGTCATCAGTCGCTAAATTACCATAAGTCATCACAGCTGTGTGAAAGGATTTTATTCCCAGATTGTGGCCTAAATTTAACTAAGGCCCTAGAGCTTTACACTTTTCATTCCACTAAGGGGGCAATAATTAGCCCTGACCTGTACACCCAGCATGAAACAACAGAAATGTATATAGCCTTTGGTCATGTGTTACATATTCCAGTAAGAGACCTTTTCTAAGACCTATTCTAACTCTCATGTATATTATTATCCAGACATTTAATTCTAAAATAATACGGTTCGATGGATGCTTTACACAGACTGCTTTCATTTATTATGGAACTAGCAATATCTCAAAAACTCATTTAAATTATGCTGGTCCTTGTACTCACACAGTGTGTTCATATTAATTTACACGGTGTCATGATGACACAAATATAATAAGTCAATAATCAAAAGAGTATTTTCTTGTCAGCACCAACCAGCAGTTTAGCCCTTTAAAGTTCTATGCATATCAGACATTACTATGAAATATTTAGTAACTACCATAATAATAGGAAAAGTAGGTACAACGGTGCGTGACATATGTCTACACCCATCAAAAGGTTTTGGCTTTTTATAAAAATACATACACTTTACAAGCTGCTATGTTTCATTCTCACCAACTTGTTATATATAAACATTGTAATTTCTATATCTCCATTTTGAGAGAGCATAGAAAATGTATGCGGAAACAGCAGGGGCCAGACAGAAATGCACCTTGCATCCGTCACTGGGTATCATGTACACAAAGATTTAGACCTAGAGCCAATCTAGCATAGATCATCCCCCATGTTTTTAGGAGGTGGAAAAAGATCTTAGGAAGTCCATCCAGATATGAGAAGTTGTGAAAAACTCTGCACAGACTGTAACTCAAGCAGCTTAGGATCAAACCAGGGACCCTGATGTTGTGAGGGGCCTTGAAATACTTAAGCCATTTCCTGCTGAATCTACATGAAATTTAAAGCATTCAGATGCATCTGAATACATAAATATATTTTTACACCTTTCTGTGCCTTGCCAGTGATTTAAAAGTTGTGATTAAGTTATCTGAGATAATGCCGATGTATTCTTGTCTTTGAAACATGCCCGCAGCCTGGATAGTGTTCTTGTTATGCTAGCCTGTTTTCTTCAAACAATCCTCATGTGAGAGAAGATCAGCAACTATCCAATTCCAGCTGCTAATTGGGCATGCTTAAAAATCATACGTAAGCATTACTTCAATAGAATATTATAGTTATAAAGAAATATATACATAAGGATGCCAAACTCTTACCTGGTCGTCCACTCTGTGGGCTACAATTGCAGCCCCTTCTTCTATCTCAACATCGCTCAGAGGCCGAATTCGCAAAGCCACCTGGGAAACAAACATGGACACAACCATCATCAGTTTGGGAGAAATAAAGATTCCCAGTTAAGAAACCCAGTTAAATTACTACAAAATACAAATCATGCTATGTACTAAAAGCAAATTAAAAATAAATATAGAATGATTCAACATTTCAACTGAATATTTTTTCCATGATTATCGTCGCCATGAGTCAATTTTGAGAAAATCTCCTATTTTGGGGTTTGAATGCAAATATGGTACAGTATATTGCCTAAAACTTTGTGCTATATTAGTTTAAGAAGCCACTCAGTCTGTTCACAGGTATTTTAATTGTCCTGCACACTTTCTACATTCTCTCTAGCAATTCAAAGGTGCTGCTATGATTGAGAGCTGCTCCAGTTCAGTGCTGTTGTAAAGGAAAAAAGGAGAGGCACCTGAACCAGACAATGTGAATTATTCAGTCCAGGGCAAGAAGATTACAGGGAAATTAAGCACACAACTCTCAAGATGAATATTCGACCCAGGTTTGACAAAGTGACTCACAGGTGCATGCGAGAGTAGGAAATCTTAATTAGCTCTCCTATGATATGATCAATGAGCAGCAACCTAGTTAGTTGGGGGAAAAAACAGATTACAATCACAGGGTCGATGAGGAAGCAGTAAAAGGAAGACTATATACATTAAATTATGTGCACATTTGCTCTGCGCCTTATGTATATCACGTTTTGGCTGCTGTACCACGTTTCTGCCTATTTTTGTGAACATATTCTAACCGGTTCCTGAGATTTTTGACCCTGTATAATTCTTATATGATATCATAGTTTGTATATGTTCTCAGGGTAGAAGAGGAACAGGTCTAATTCTGTTTGATATTCTGTTTTCATTACCGAAAGTTTTTTACTTGACCATTTTCTTATAAGATGCTTGCAAATTCTCAGCCCCTTGGGAAAAAAAAGCTGATTTGAACGCTTCATGTTTTAGATGCAGATCTGTAATTGCCAGATTTAAGCCAGAACAGCTTTGCATTTGTTGACACAGAGTGCATGGCCCCATAGAAAATAGATCTTGGGACAATATGATAAGCAAAAGTTTGAAATAACTTTAAATATGAAATTCTAATCCTGCGCTTAGTACAGATTTGGATAGTTATTACTAGGACTGGGTTAATGTGTGGTATGAAGTCATGTTATTACTCATCATGGAATATTAATAGAAAATAAATGAGGTTGGTAAAGCCTGGGGTTGTCCTACTTACTGTTAGTTGGTGGTCCTTCGATTCTCCTGTATCCTTCATGGTGATATCACCACCTCCTTTGATGTCACTGTGTGTACAGTATTTCAGTCTCAGTAGAAGGACAGAGGAATCAGCAGCCTCTGTGATGGCACCATGTTTTACGCGTCGATCCGCCTGCCTCTACAAGCGTGTGCGTAAATTCACCTGCACTGATACTCTGCTTTTACCCTCCAGTGGAGATACAGCTTCTTTATGAGCTGGTCAGTCTTTCTATCCCGTTTAAATAGACCAGGATGTTCCCGTCTTGTGTGTAAAAAGGTGTCTCTGTGCTGTTCTTTGAGAACAGAACAGTGTTGTTTGTCCCCTTAGAGATGAGGAGTGAAGCCTCATATATCCACCGCGTCATTAACAGCAGCTGAAGCTCAGCTCCGGTTCCTCAGTTCACTGTGCTGTGCTGTGCTGTGCTGTGCTGTGATAACTGCGCCCCCTAAAGACAAACAGTGTTGTAGCTTCTGCGTCCTGTTTCAGTCACTGAACCAACCCAGGTCAGGAAACCTGACAGTAAGGCAACCCTGATAAACATACAGCTTGGTCTGTGTTGACAGATCACATGTCAAACCTGTAGATGATTTTTCCTTAGTGTGCAATTAAGAAAATCTCAAACATTTAGTAAAGATAAAATGAAACTCATATTGTAGGGGCTTCAAACCCAGTTTAATCTAAAACAGAGCACAGTTTGCATAGAAAATTGGTTAAAGTTGTTATGCAGACTGGGAAGCACACCGCGGTACCAAACCCGAGTCTACATGTTGATGGGGTCTGATTTTGGTTGCACTGGAACTCATTCATTCATTCATTCATTCGTTCATTCATTCATCTTCTACCGCTTATCCGAACTTCTCGGGTCACGAAGAGCCTGTGCCTATCTCAGGCATCACTGGGCATCAAGGCAGGATACACCCTGGACAGAGTGCCAACCCATCGCAGGGTTGCACTGGAACTGTGCCGCAAAAACTGTTAATGTGAACGCAACTTGTACTTGTAACTTGCGATGGGTTTTAGGCAATGACAACATCATTAGTTTTACAGTACCAACACATGTACCATGAGATATTTCAAATCAAGTCAAGTCAAGTCAAGTCAAGAAGCTTTTATTGTCATTTCAACCATATATAGCTGTTGCAGTACATAGTGAAATGAGACAACGTTTCCCCAGGATCAAGGTGCTACATAAAACAAAGACAGGGCTAGGACTTAGTAAGTAGTCTTAGCTACATAAAGTGCAACTGTGCAACCTGGTGCAAACAGTGCAAGACAAGACAGTCAAGACAGTGGATGACAATACAAACAAGACAGACAAGACAGTGCAAGACAGGACAGACAAGACAGACAAAAAGTTTACAAGACAATACACAAAATACAAAAAAGACATTACATAAAAGACAGTAAACAAAAAACAGTGCCGACCGACCAGTGTCAATACTGTATGTAATTACTGTAAGTTCAGACAATATTGCGTGCAGTAATACTAGAATGAACACAGTTTCTTAGCAGCAGGTCCCTGAGATAGTGTATAAGATTCTGCAAAAACAGCAACAACTGAAATATTGTATAGTATGTCTAAAATGACTGAAATGTTAAACAGTGTGTGCAAGGAGCAAAAAAGTTAAAAAAAAAAGTGTGCAAAACAGCATGTAAACAGTTTGTAAACAGTAAGCATGTAAACAGTTTGATGAATGTAAGCATGTAAACAGTTTGATGATGTAAGCAGCATGTAAACAAGTTGATAGATGTATATTAGAAGTGTGTGTATGTGGTGTAGGTCTGTGCAGTCCATACAGATGATGTACTGTATGTGTATGTTGTGCTCAGTACAGTTCAGTTCAGTTATTGAGAAGTCTGATGGCTTGTGGGAAGAAACTGTTACACAGTCTGGTTGTGAGGGCCCGAATGCTTCGGTACCTTTTTCCAGACGGCAGGAGGGTGAAGAGTGTGTGTGTGTGTGTGTGTGTGTGTGTGTGTGTGTGTGTGTGTGTGTGTGTGTGTGTGTGTGTGTGTGTGAGGGGTGTGTGGGGTCATCCACAATGCTGTTAGCTTTGCGGATGCAGCGTGTGGTGTAAGTGTCAATGATAGAGGGAAGAGAGACTCAAATGATCTTCTCAGCTGTCCTCACTATCCGCTGCAGGGTCTTGTGATCTGAGATGGTGCAGTTCCCAAACCAGACAGTGATGCAGCTGCTCAGAATGCTCTCAATGGTCATTCTGTAGAACATGGTCAGGATGGTGGTTGGGAGATGTGCCTTTCTCAGCCTTCGTAGGAAGTAGAGATGCTGCTGGGCTTTCTTGGTGATGGAGCTGGTGTTGAGTGACCAAGAGAGGTTCTCCGCTAGATGAACACCAAGAAATTTGGTGCTCTTGACGATCTCTACCGATGATCCGTCGATGTTCAGCGGAGAGTGGTCGCTCTGTGTCCTCCTGAAGTCAACAACCATCTCTTTAGTTTCATCAACATTCAGAGACAGGTTGTTGGCTTTACACCAGGTAGTTAGTTTTTGCACTTCCTCTCTGTATGCTGACTCGTCGTTCTTGCTGATGAGACCCACCACGGTCGTGTCATCGGCAAACTTGATGATATGGTTTGATCTGTGCATTGCTGCACAGTCGTGAATCAGCAGAGTGAACAGCAGTGGACTGCGCACGCAGCCTTGAGGAGCTCCAGTGTTCAGTGTGGTAGTGTAGGAGATGCTGTTCCCAATCCTGACTGACAGGTCTCCCAGTCAGAAAGTCCAGGATCCAGTTGCAGAGGGAGATGTTTAGTCCCAGCATGCTCAGCTTCCCAATCAGGTGCTGAGGGATGATTGTGTGGAATGCTGAACTAAAGTCTATGAACAGCATTTGTACGTAAATGTCTTCATTGTCCAGATGGGTGAGGGCAAAATGGGGGCTGTGGCAATGGCATCGTCTGTGGAGCGGTTTGGATGATACACGAACTGTAGGGGGGTCCAGTGAGGGTGGTAGCTGGGTCTTGATGTGCCTCATGATGAGCTTCTCGAAGCACTTCATAACTATGAGAGTGAGTGCAACGGGACGATTCAACCAAGCTGGCACATTTTCTGCATCCCAGTCTAGACTGAGAAGAGACTACATTGTTGTCATGTGAAAATGATTAATAATTCTAGCATGTCTTTTGGTGTGGTTTGATTTCATACAAAGAAACACTGTGAGACAATAGACAGCATCTTGTTATAGACTAAGCTATTGTGCTGCTATGACATATTTTACTTCATCTTCTACCTTTCTTCAACTACTTTTCTATACAACCTGCATTATAGATATAGATATATATATTCATCGTGTGTCTCACAGTACACAGAACTTATGTAATCCTGTGTACCCTGCCACAGCTTTGTTATGTATTTTGTCATCGTCCTGGAAAAAACAACATTGCATTCCATTGTTTAATGTCAAACTTGACTTGATTAGTATGAAAAATCTTTTCATATGAAATGATTCATGTGAGTAGTTACAAAATCCAGTACACCACATTCTGGCTGGTTATAATATGGTGGTTAAATGCCATCATTGTTTAAGTCAGAGCAAGGGCACACAGAGACTGGGGTCGTTCCTCACACTGGAGCACAATCATCACATGAATCTGTGTCAGAAAGTGTTTTTATTAAGCAGGTGGTCTAATAATTCTGATTCATGGGTAATGATAATGGAGAAGATGCATGGAAATGGCTATTTCATCAGTTAGATCTGCCAAAATTTGCAGAGTACAATGACAGCAGTGCGTTTTATTTCCAAAATGTCCAGCTGTTGCAAAGAAGTGGCACTTAGCACTGTAAGGCCCAATGGAGTATGGAACAAGAAATCAGTTTGCATTCTAGCCATATATTGAGACTTCCAACACAAACATAATTTAATCTGTATAGCTTATAATAAAAAATATATAATGAATATAAATTTATAATGTCCCAAAAGTCTCCATAATTAGTGAAATGAACACTTTATTTTTGCAAAATGTCTTCCAAACTTTGCTCAGTTCATACTAAGTTCGTATTATACATATTTTGACAATAACCTTTAAGAATGCCTTGAAAGCTTTCGCAAGATTGCGATAAACGCACAATTACACGCATAACACCAAATGTGCTAACACGAGTTCATCATGAGTGGGAGAAACAGCTGTGTTTACTAAGAAATCCTAGTCAATCATAAGTCAATCATACAGAGGATGTTTTGTAAATAAAGATTTCATTTTCATTATTCGGACATGTGTTTGGAGCCAGATATTCAATAACCTATATAGTTATTTATCAAACCACTAGATGCGAAATTAAAAAGTAAAATTACAAAGAAAGTAAAGTGTAAACAAATGCTAGGAAAAGCTAATGAAGGTATACTGAATTAATCCACAGTCCTACTATGAGTAAAATATGTTTCCAAATTCACCTCAATCAATTCAAACATTGACATGAAATGATTTTATGCAGAATGACAAACTCACCTTGTGGAATGAATGAATGCATCCTCTCACAATGTAACACAAAATCATAATGTTTAATATACATTCTCTTAAATATGCTTTTGCTTAAAAAAATAAATCACTGTGTGAGGCGTGTGATTACAGCATTGACTGAAGTAAGAGATGGGGCGTGAGATTACTGCTGGTCATACAGTTCTTCTGTCTTCATTATTATGACCGTGTTTTGAAGGAAATGAAGTGAAATTGTGATGCCTTTTCTTCTCATATATCATCTTCAGTGATTTCCTGGTGGGGTAACAAATTTGGGAAACAAAGGGCAGTTTAGAAAATATTAAACAGATCTAATATTGTGGATTTTGTGCAGTAATTGCTCTGTTTATCAAAACCAAAGTAGTAGTAAGCCAGGGGTTCTTTGCTAGTACAAACAAACACATACAGTCATCTTCTAACAGAACAAATAAAGCTTATTGATTTTTCTTCCTCGTGTCTTATACGTGCTTATTCCACATGGTGCTATATATAGGCAATGAGAGGATTATCTCATAGGAACAGGCCATTAAAATCAGGGTGCAACCTGCCAAATCGCCTCAAACAAGCACAGGTTTATTTTAAAGGTTATTATGGGGAAAGAAATTATATTAACAGTGGATTTTCCTGCCGCATAAAAGTCAGTTTTCTTCCTTTAACCTTGAAATGCTGTAATTCCTGGTCATGTAGGTATTAAAATAATCTGTAAAATGGTTCGACAGACGTATTTACCGTTTAATCTTGACTTTTTTTTTCACAGTTTCAATATATACCAATATTAATATATAAACAATATATAGTGCTGACTGCGAGACAAATCACAGATTTATATTACTGCACTAGTTCTAATGCTGTATCGTTTCTATGGTAACAAATTCCACAGGGACTTAGGGATGGATGTATGCATTTCAGATATTTTTAATTGTTGATATGGTGAAGTTTTCTGACACGGGAAAGTCTCCAGGATGGAAAGAGTTTGTGTTTTTTAATAGCATGCTGCATTTTCTATCTTCGTTGAAAAAGAGAGAAAAAGGCTGGTAAGAATAATATAGCTGTGGTATATAGCTGTTATAAGTGATAATAGCAATTAGGTTCTTTCACTGGCATCTATCTAACTATAAATGTAAAAAAAAAATATGATATGCATACATAAAAAAGTATGATATGCATACATTTTTATAAATAGAAAATTAACCACAATTGAATTGCTTACATAATACATATAAAGGAACTCCTGACCTTGTTTTTATCCTTCTCAGATTTATCCTCTTTTCCCCTTTTCTTCATTTCTGCCTCCACCATCTCATAGAACTCATTCTCTGCACGGATCACCAGGTCCTCTGCACTCTCCTCTCCCTCCCCGTCTTTGCTTTCTTCATGCTTGCTCTGCTCTGAGCGACTGCGTTCTTTCAGACGCATCTCTCTGTGTCGAGCCTCCAGAATCTTCTCTCGCTTCGTCTCCCGTTCAAACATCTGCCAGAACACATACAAAACCTGAATAGTACCTTTGAATTCATAAGCAGCAGTCTGACATTAATAACACATCATAAAATACTACTAACATATAGACCTGGATATTTTTGTAATTTAATCCTTGAACATAATTTCATTCATGTCATGTTTAGTATTTACCAGATTTAGGTTTAATAAGAATTTGCATGGCCTTTGTGCTAGGAACTTTTTGTTCATATGGAATACTTTTTAGGTAAACACATTTAGTCTGTAAAATGTATTTTAAAATACAAAATTGTAGGGATACCATATTTAAAGCAATCCTTTAAAAAACAGCATAATCAATGTCAGAAAATGTAACTAAATGTTGAATGCCATTTGCTTTTAGTCTTAGGAAGAAAAAAATGTGCCAATTTCTTAGGTAGTTGTGAACCTTCATGTATGGATATGTAAATTATTTTACCAAACAATTGAATTAAGCATGTCTTGATTCTTAGACAGATACTGTATATCCTAAGTATGTAGGAACTGTGTATGTGTATATGTGTGTGCGCGTGCTTGTGTGTCTCACCGCTGTGGTCAGCGCTTTCTCATTTTTCTGCAGTGTGCACAGGCCTGATGTGATCTCGAGCAGTGTGGCAGTGCCCAGCTGTGAGCCACATGCCAGAAAACGGCCATTATCTTGCACCCGCATGCTGAAGAGAGCCTCATCACACACCTACCAGAAGCAGCACAAACATCACTTGGTAGACATATACAGTCCTACTGTAAGTCAAAGGCAGAATCTTTTTTTTTCCACCATTTAGAAATTGAGTGTCATTATAATCACCATTACGTAATAATAACTGAATTAAAACAACTGAATTGATCGTACTGTACTGAAGTACAAAGTAACAGAACTATATAGAGTTAACAAAACAAGCACAGAGTTTATGGAACCTACTTTAAGAGTGAGCGTTGGGTCATTCTGCTTGAACAGGAAGTCCCATACATCTAAAGTACCATCCATTTTCACTGTGAAGAAGACTGAAGGTCTAACAGGGCTCCAGCATCCATCTGACAGATAGACCATGTGATATCTGCATAGGATGAGATAACAGCAATCATTTATACACAAAATGCAATAAACTTTTTAATATTTCTGTCCCCTTGTCCAATATCACTTATGGATTACTTATGGATTTTTCATGAAGAAAGAAAAAAGGAAAGGAAGTATGCAGCCTGGACACCAAATACAACAGCATTATGTTAAAAGCTTCATTACCATGCCTTGTCTTTAGTATATATTCACTGATCAGATTAAATGATAAAAATCTATGCCAGTGGTATACTACTGAAACAGACTCCAGGAGGCAGTTGTGGCTTCACTATTAGTAGTTAGAGGTACTTACTTTGTCCACATGATGGAGGATTCTCTAATGTCCTCAGACCAGATACGGGCGGTCCAGTCAGCCACAGTTAGGAAGTTTTTAGGAAAGAACGGGTTTCTCTGCAGAGCGTATATAGGTCCATGATGGCCACTGTATGTGCTTACAATCTTCTCTGCTGGAGTTTTGGCTTTCCGGTTGCATGAGACCACTAACCCCTGTTCCGTCCCAACCATGAACTTTGTTGGCTTTTAAAGAAAACTCCAAATGTAAATATATACTGTTCATATTTTCAGTTCTGGATACAGAATCTAGAAATCTCACCATGGTGGTTTCAAACTCCAGTGATATGGCACCCAATGCGTTTTCCAGCTTCCCCTTCTTGCTGGGGTCCAGAACCAGCCTTTCTGTTGGCTCACTCATCTTCCGAATGTCCCACCACAGCACCTGATCCAATACATGTAAGCTTTATAGCAGGACAAACAGTAAATTAAACTGTGGATGTAGTAGTAGTAGTGGCCCAAGTGGTTAAGGCTCTTTGTTGTTGATCAGAAAATCAGGGTTCAAGCCCCAGCACTGCCAAGCTGCCACTGTTGAGTAACTTAGCAAGACCCTTAACTGGCACTGTATCATAGCTGCCCCTGTGCACCGACCTCAACCTCCTCAGTTGGGATATGCAAAGAAAAGTTTTCTACTGTGCTGTAATGTATATGTGGTGATGATAAAGGCTTCTATGTCCCAATTTCAGTTTTCATGTGAACTGGATCCACCAACAGACACACACATTATACTAAGATTTCATACCATGTTATGCCGAACTTCAGTACAATGTTCAATAATAATTCTTTTATATGTTGCATTTATAAAGGTTCAGGCTGCTTTATTCAGGAAAAAAATACAAAACATAAGAATGCATAAAATTTCTATCATTTTTACAGATAAATATGCTCATGAATCACACCATGATGCAGCTTACTGTTACAGCTTAATGGGCTGTTTACTGTGCACTGACCTGACCATCAGTGGAAGCAGAGAAGAAGTCTGTGCCTGTCTTTGACTGCAGCCAGATGACCTTATAGACTGGGTCTCTGTGGCTGTGCTCGATGGCAGACATCTCAACCGGCTGGCTGCCTTTACGTGTGTCCCAGTATGCTGCATCCCAGTGATTAAAAAAATACTTTTAAATCTATTCTACAACAATCAGCACAACACACTTTAATTAACATTAAAACAGACTTCAGCATATTTCAGTAAATATTACATAATCAGAACATTTCACCATATCAATTACACAAATCTTTAAAGGTTTGTGGTGAATGTCCAGCAGTAAGATAGTAAGCATTCAACAGCAAAGAATAATCCATCCATCCATCCATTGTCTGTACCGTTTATCCTACGTAGGGTCGCAGCGAGCCTGGAGTCTATCCCAGGGAGCTCAGAGTAGATAGACACTTTTGGTCACAGGGCACAATCACTCTCACACATCCAGT